>NC_056725.1:759563027-759597526 GCF_019279795.1 Protopterus annectens | reverse complement strand
CACACTTTAGTGGGCAGCCAAACAAATTAAACAGCAAACAAACACTTTTCGACTTGAATTAGACTAATTTCGACTAAAATGTACTTTTACGTGCAGATAATAAAAAATGCAGTAAATAACTATGAAAACAGTTAAATCTTGCTCTAGGTAAGTGTTTTCCAGGAGGGGCTGACACAGACAAACAACTGTTGTCAGAGTCATGGACTAAAACTAAATGCCAAGAAATTCATAATAGTATCATTTGGGAAGTTATCCATCCCTGGTAATTATCATATTGACAACACACCCCTTAGAGCTGACCAAGTAATCAGGGACTTAGGACACACATAGATATTAATCTAGCCTTTGATCATCATGTGTGTATACTGGTGATGAAATCATTCTATGTTGCACAATTTCTAAACAAAGGTATGGCATCTAAGTCCAAGGAAGTCATTGTTCCACTGTATTCGGCATTCATCAGACCTGTCATTGAGTACAATGCCCCCTTTGGTATGTACCTAACCAGGCATATCCAACAACTGGAACATCCATAGAAGGGAACTCAGGAGGATAAAGGATCCTAATGGAAAGATGAAAAGTCAGCAAGCAAAGGAGTGTAGTACTGTTGAAATTGAATTCATCCTCAAGTCTTGGTGAGTACCTTCATGAGGGGGACCCTGATTTCACAAAATCTCACCAAGGCGACACTGATATATGGACTGTATTTATATAGCATATATCATGGACAGAAGCAGGTCAAAAACAAAAAAGATAGCTGGGTGCACAAGACCTAGGATAAAAAAGTGCCCAATCTTGGTAGGCACACTGGTGCCAGGACTGGAAAAAATGACAGTGTAGTATCCTCAAAATATGGAAACATTCCTGCAATGGGGCCAGGTCAGGCCCAGGGGGAGGATGCCCCCCTGTTGTAGAAGGAAGTAGCAAGCCACAAAAATCACAAAAATTGATTGGCCAAAGAAGAGCCATAAAGGTGATAGAGTGGACTATTGAGGATAAGAAAGAAATTATGTATTGTTACTATTATGTAGAAAGGCCAGCATTTCCAGACACAAGATATACAAAATGATTAAGAGAGAAATTAGAGGAAAGAAAAATACTTCCGCAGGAAAAACTGTCCGGAGCTTCAAATAAAAATGTTCATTCATTAATACAACAGATTTTTGAAAAACAGTATATAGATCAAGAAACCTTGATCTGTTTGGAAAAAGAAGCATCTGAGGACATGCAAAAATATAAACAACAAAACCTAGAGATATCTGAAAAATATGAAAAAGAAATATGGACATGGGAAAGAAAGAGAGATTTGATATGGTGCAATATTTATGCAAAGGAGAAAGCCAAGTTAAGTAATATAGAGAAGGCAGTCTCAAAGATATTGGAAGAGAACTACAGACAAAGGCATCCAGATATGGAAAACTTTACAATTCAAAAAATAAGAAGACTAAGAGGAAAAGTAGAAAAAGAGATTAGTAATGGAGAAGTCAAAGAAATATAAATTGAGGTTATGGAGCAGCTGCAAAGAGAATGATTCAGTGTAGAAAATCAAATGCAGAAAGCACCACAACAGGATGGAGTAATTAATATCCAGATTAAGGGAAAACAAGTGGAATAAGAAGCAATTGGTCAGGTGCCATATCAAGATATTTTGGAGCCTTCCACAGGAAACCAGTATAAACATTAATTTGAAGCTAGACAATAAGGAAAGGAACAGGAAACTGTGGAAACTCTGATGCAGTCAATGTTGAGGAGTGATAGGCCAGTGAATTTCCATATGACAGAGCAACAGATGGCACAGGATGAAATTCAAGAGGATGTGTCACAGAAAGATGCTATAACACTTTCTACAGAATGCCCGTGGGAAATGGAAAACAAAGGATGTGCCCTCAGATTGGAAGAAAATGAGCTAAGAGAAGAGTTGCTTGATTTAATGGACATGGATAGCTATATTAAGATTGATGAGAGAAATAGACTGCAGAAGGTCAATAAAACCCAAAAAGTAAGAAGTCTGATAAAACAAATGAATGCAGTAATTAGGACTGTCCATAGAGATTCATGTGATATAACAGAAGTAAACAGGATATATTACTGTGCTGCTAAATTAATAACTGATAAAGTTCTACCACAAGAACACAGGGTAGTGAGGGAAAGGGAGGGGAGAAATTGAATACCATCATGGAAGTATCGAATAGAGAAAACTATAAAGCAATTAAGACAAGAAGTCTCACTGTTAGAAGATTATAGAAGAGGGAATTGATACAAAAATACCAAGAAAGATAGATGTGATTAAAGCAATGCACAGTATTAGAACAGAGCAGGATCTATCATGCACTATCACAAATAACAAACTAAAAAGTTCAGCACAGGTGGAAAAACTTAGAAGATACACAGATAAATATAAGGGTAAGGTTCAAAATAAGCAATTTATTGATGACCCAAAAAAGTTTTATAGATAATTGGGAAATAAGGTAAAAGGAATTGAAAGACTGCCAACAAAAAAGAGGAAGTAGATATATTTTGGAGAAGTATCTATGAAGATCCTGTGGAACATGACAAAGATGCTAAATGGATAGAAGAAGTAAAAGAAAGAATAAGAAGTTTAAAGGTACAGGATATGAAATGGGATGAAATAACAGCCAGAGAGATTGAAACAAAGTTAAGAAAAGCCTCTAACTGGAAAACCCCAGGCCCAGATGCCAGTACCTAACTTTTGGTTAAAAGTATTAACATCTTTGCATGAGGATTTAGCCATGAGTAAGAACTATTTATATGCGCACCCCTAACAGACACCAACCTGGCTAACAACAGGCAAAACAATGCTCTTACTTAAAAGTGAACCTGCAAGCTTCCCTAAAAATTATAGAGCAATTACTTACCTTCCGATGACGTATAAACTATACATGGGAATTGATGTTGACAGAGTTCATTTAGAAGCAAAAGACCAAAAGGGCAGTAAAAGAAAATCATATGGAACAAAGGACCATTTGTTGTTAAATAAAGTTATAGTGGAGAATTGTAAAAAGGAGAAGAATGTGAGTATGGCATGGATTGACTAAAAAAAAGCATTTGACAGTATCCCACATTCATGGATAAAACAGTGCTTAAAAATGTATAAGATACACCCTACACTGATTGGCTACATTACAGTAACCATGAAACAATGGCAGACCACTTTGCAATTAAGCCATGATAAAGGACAGATTATTATCCCAGGGATAAAAATTCAAAGGGGGATATTCCAGGTTGACTCTGTTACCATTGCTATTCTGCCTTGCCATTAATCTATTAAGCTGTTTACTTAACAGCTTATGTCATGGCTACAATTTTGCTCCAAGAAAACAACAAAGTCTAATGGCTTCTTATTTTCTCTTTGTCGATGATTTAAAACTGTATAGCTCATCGGATGAGAAACTGAAAGCACAGCTGCAGGTTGTCAAAACTTTTTCAGATGATATTAGAATGTCATTTGGTCTTGATAAATGTGCAAAAGCAACCTTTAAAAAAGGAAAACTGCAACACCAGGAAAACATCAGTTTGGGACAAGAATGTGATATAAAAGAACTTGAGCAAGAGGGAGTGCATAAACACTTGGGAAGTGATGAAGGATCAGCAATAAAACATGAACAAATGCGAATAAAACTCAGTAAGGAATACTTTAGAAGACTTTAATCCTGAGAACAGCATTGACATCTAGTAACAAAATCCAAGCTATAAAACAATTTGCTCTTCTTGTCCTAACGTACAGTTTTGGAGTGATTGACTGGCCCCAAAAAGTGTTGAATAGATTAGATATTAAAAGAAGAAGGATGCTTCATGCTCACCAAATGATTTATAAAAATCAGTGCATACCAAGATTATATATTCCCCGTTCCGAAGGAGGGGATGAGCCTCCTTGAAATTGATTACATGTATAGATCTGCAATCGTGGGACTCTACACATATCTACTGACCTCACAAGATCCAAATGTAGTGAAAGTTTTGAAACGTGAGGAGAATAAATCTAAGATGACTTCTTTGCTTAATTTAGCAGAAGCATATCAACATTAAGCAGGAATGGTAATCAAACCAGAAGTGGATAAAAAACAGGCAGCAACTGAATGTGCTAAAAAACAAAAGAAAGAATGTAAGGTGAAGGACCAGATGAGAAGGCAAGAAATGTGAAAAAAAAACATAAATATAGTTGGAAGTATAGAAAACTTCTGGAAGAGCCTCATGTTGATCAAGAATGAACACAGGAATGGTTAAGGGGAGGCGAATTCAAACCAAGAAATGAAAGGTTGAAATTGGCAGCCCAAGATAGTGGGCCATGTACATGCTGGTTTACAAAGTCCATTGAACACGTGGGAGAACCAGACAAATGTAGGTTTTGTAAAACCAAATTGTAAACAGTCACACACCTTGTTACTGGTTGTGACACACTAATGACAGAAGGACTGTATACTGAAAGGCATAATAATGTGGTGAGACTGTTGCCCTGGGGATTGTGTAAACATTATGGTATCGAAGTGGCTGAAAAACACTGGAAAAATGAGCCACAAGGCATCATAGAAAATTATGAAGTTTATATCATATGGGAGGACCCATTACCAATAGTTCAGAAGATAGATGCTAGAAAATCAGATATAGTGGTCCAAGAAAAGAAGACAAAAGTAGCATTGATCATTGAAATTGCCCCACCCACTGACTATAGTGTCTTGCGTACAGAGAGATACAAAGTCATAAAATATCAGGATCTGCAGGCAGAAATGAGAGCAACGTGGAAGAAAGATACCCAGACTGTTCCAATAGTAGTAGGAGTAACAGGTCTTATAAAAAAGAATTTACAATCATATTTAGATATGCTACCAATCCATGTGACTCTATACGAACTGCAGAAGGAGTCATTACTGGCCACATTGCGGGTGCTGCAAAGAGCACTACTGGCTGACATCAAAGATTGATACAATACTAATTTCATGAACTTTAATCGTACTTTGACTTAGGAATGGGGTCCATTCCCATCATGGTATTAGAAATCAAAAGACTTGCAGAAATTAAAAAAAGCAGAGGTTCCTCACTAAAAGAATACAGGGTATAAGTAATATGTCCTATGCAGACTGCCTCAAGGCTTTATCCCTGTATTCTGTCTCCTACAGGCTTTTGAGGATACAGGGTATTGTCAGACCCCACTCTGATGGACCTCTTGCATATCCACAAAACAAACAGTACCAGAATTAGCCATTCTAAAGACTTAAACCTTGCCTGTGATATAAATAGAACCTGCTGAGAGGTAGGTATGTATCCCAGAGACTACCCCATATATGGAACAAGCTCCCCATCCATATGAAGCAGAGTTCCTCCCTAATCCAATTCAACTGCAACTTGGACAACTGGATGTGAAACCAGAAATTAATTCATGGTTTGGCACCTATGTCTCTGATGCAAACAGGTAACCTGTAAATGGTTCATCTCCCACGCCATGCTTATACTTATCAAGGGTAACAGAACTTGTCAAAGATTTGGGATGCATGGCTAGGCTTAAAAAGGCCCTTGTGGATGTTAGTCTAGTAAACACCTATGAACCTATGAAGTGGGCTTTAATAGAAGAATAGGCCAAACCAGTATTGAGCCAATCACACAAATAAGAGAGAACCAAAGGCACATCCACAGTAAGTGGGTCCAGGTTACAAGACAGACACCAAATAGAAAACCTCTTCCATTTGGATAAGTAGGATTTCCTGGTAGTAGGTTCCCTGGCCTCCTGCAGTACT
The DNA here is from genome assembly GCF_019279795.1 of Protopterus annectens. Lineage (NCBI taxonomy): Eukaryota > Metazoa > Chordata > Ceratodontiformes > Protopteridae > Protopterus > Protopterus annectens. The sequence continues at coordinate 759,591,776 of NC_056725.1, read as the reverse complement.
TGTAGCACATCCTCAGAAAAAAATATGTCTATCAGGAATCAAAATCCTATCACCCGCAGTTTCAGATGAAGTGTAGACAGGTGGTGAAGGATAAGAGATCCCTTTTCTTGTGTGATTAGATCCACCCTGTGAGGTAAATTGTGATGATTGCCCCTGTCCATATGCAGAGGTAGAGGGAATCAATGCTGTCACAGCCAAAAGGGAGTCACCAACAAGATTTTGAGAGCATCCTGTTGAATTATGGACAGGACTTTTGAAATGAGTGAAAGGGGAGGGAATGCATTAAGAAACATTCCCTTCCAAGAAAATAAGAGGGTGTTCACCTTCCATACCAGACAACCTGGGATTCTGGCACAAAACAGAGGAAGTTGTCTGTTCAGAGGGGAAGTAAAAAGATCTACTTGAGGAGTAACCAGTGGTGGAAAATGTCCAGAAACACATCCTTGTGAAGCATCCATTTGTGGGACTGAGTTAAGGACCTGCTCAGAGTGTCTGCCACAGTGTTCTGACCAGAAGGGATATAAACTGCTTGAACAGTCACTTGATACTTGACAGCAATATCCCTTACCAGAAGTTCCAACCAGCCAAGAAGGTAAGATCTCATTCCTCCCTATTTATCGATATGTCACATCATTGTCTGTGAATACCTTGAGAGGCCCTGGACAGAAAAGAGAATGAATGGCCAGAAGACCTACCTACCACGCAACCGACACATAAACCCACATATGCAGAGTTTCTCTCTAAAAACTTACCCAAAGCACGGAGGCTTCCAAAACATGAGCACACCGTATGTAGCTCACTTGCAGATAAATACAGGGCATATAAAATCTCACATGACAGTGTCTCACCAAGCAAGCCCCTAAGGCGTAACACAAAACCAAATACACTAGTCACAGGTGACTCTGTCGTGAGACACACAGATGTGCCACTCACCAGGTTGGATAAGGTGAAGGCCACGGTCAGCTTTCTGTCTGATGCCAGGATCCACAACATCACACATGCACTCAAGTCGCTCAGCAGCAAGTACTGTTATGACTCTGTCATAGTACGTGTTGGTTTGAATGGCTTGAGACATACCTCTCTGGTCTATATGAAAAGAGACATGATTGAGCTCTCCAATTATGTGTCCCAGGCAGGTATGTCCCTAGCCTTAAGTAGCATACTACTCTCACCTAGGTGATACTGCAATACAAGCAAAAGATAATTGACATTAACAATTGGCTTAGTTTCTGGTGTCATTCCAAGGGGATCCAGTTCCTGACAGCATGGGATGATATGGTTGATAGATCTTGATGCTTTGCCAGAGACAGTCTCCACCTTTCACCCCTAGGTTTTTGGCTTCTGGCAAAGGCTCTTGCCCCCCCCCCCCATAGTGCCTTTTTTTAGGCAATTTCAGAAGTACAACATTTCCAACACATATTGTTCCTCAAAAAACAACATCAGGGTCATGCTGCTAAATACTAGGAGTCCTAACCTTAAGCTGCACTCAGAAGGTGTCCTTACTTTGGAGAATGCCAACGTCTGTGCTGTCACAGACACCTGGTTCAAGGCTAAGGACAGCACCCCAGCCATACAAGGTTACAATGCCTTCCACTTGCTCAGACCATCAAAGGAGAATAGGAAATCCAAAGAAGGAGGAATATCAATTTTTATTAAAGACAAAAATTATTTTAGATTGGTAAGGCTAAATCAGTCCATTGAACTACTCAAAGTAAAACTCTCTGTAGGTAAACCCTCCCCTCCAAATTATCACCAGCTATAGGTTTCTCTTCATGAACTAGGACACCCAGAATGACTACCTGGATCTCCTGGGGTCCCTCAATATAGCATCTAACACCTTAATTCTGGGAGACTTTAACTACCCACCAATAAACTGATCTAACTATACCTGTAACAACATTCTTGCCCAGAGATTCATGAACTTCTAATGCCCTGGATCAGTTGTTGACATCCCCACTAGGGATTCAAACATTCTGGATATTGTACTTATGAGCATGAGTGACCACTGCACCACCCCAAGTGCGCAGTCATCTCTAGTGAGATCTGACTACAAGTCAGTCACACTGGAAGTAATAATAACGTCTGACCCTCTCACAGCTGAAATTAAACAAAAAACTTCTCCAAAGCAAACTACAATTGCTTACAAGAGGTTATTACTACATTCACAGCTTCCATCCCTACTAATGGCAAGTTTAGCAATGCTGAGCCATATACCAAAGCCTTCTATAAACACATTCACAGCTGCATTGAATCAGCTGCACCCAACAGGATAAATGTAATCTCATCATGTAAGAAAAACATGCTTGGTCAACATCCACCATAAAAGGCTATATAATAAGGAGAAATAAACTGCTGTCCAAAAGCAGTAAGAGATGGTCCCCTAACTTAAAGGAATCCCTCCTTGGCCTAAACAAGTAAATAAAGCATCTTGTAAAAAAATCCAAGGTTAATTACGAATCCGAATTGGCTACCCTAGCCAAAGATAATCATAAGGCATTCTTTGGCTACATCCAAAACATCAAAGGTAAATCCCAGAGTTGCACAGAACTTGTCGTAAATGGCATAACATATACTGGTTCTTAGGTTCATACTAGGCTATCTGCCCTAGGGCATTTATAAGCCTACCCAGAGTGTGTTTGGCTTTCGCCACCCATTTTAAATTAATTTTGCTATGCCCTTTTTCGAAGTTAGTACACTGTGCCTCTGTCTAACAGTGACACAGAAGTGATACCCGGGGTAAACCTATGATCTCCCATCCATTCATCAAGATTCCTCTTGAAGAGAGTCAATGAGGGACTCTGCCTAACCTGGACTGGGATTTTATTTCAGAGTGAAGGGAGCCTCTGGGTTATGAATCTGTCCCTCCAGCATGTCCTATTTATTTCAGTGCTGAGGTTAAAGTCTCTGGAGCGCATAGCTCGATGGGATTTGGATTTTCTGAGGTGCAGCATGTCCATTAATTCCGGGTTGGACATGGCTTTATACGTCAGGCACAGATCACCTCTGAGCAGGCGGTATGCCACTGGGTAGAGCTGGAGTTTCTTTAACTGGGCAGCATATGGCATCTGTTTGAGCCCTTTGATCCTATTGGTGAGGTACTTTTGGGGTCTTTCCAGTTGCTGCAGGTGTCTGGTAAGGTACATCCCAAAAGGGGCATTGTACTCAATTATGGGCCTGATGAGGGATGAGTAAAGAGGCACGATGACCTCCCCTGATCTAGATGTGAATCTCTTCATGATTAGGTGGGCTATATAAAATGTTTTTCTAACCACTTTGGCCACGTGGTTGTCGAATGAGAGATTGCCATCAACTTGGGTCCCCAGGTCCCCAATTACTTCTTCTGTACTTAATGGATTACCACCTATGTGGTAATTTTTGGGCACTTTGTTTTTGCCAAAGGGGATGACTATACACTTTTTGGCATTTAGCTTGAGGCCATGACTCTGGCACCAGTTGTCTGTTTCTATGAGGCCCTTTTGGAGGATGCTTGTGTCGGCTTGAGAGTCGATTATGGTGCACAGTTTGCAGTCATCTGCGAACTTGGTCCTTCCGTGTTGGCCTGTACCTCCGAGAAATATATACCGAACAAGAGAGGTCCCAGGACTGAGCCTTGTGGGATGCCACTTGTAACTGGTTTGGAGTCTGACATGGCTCCAGCAATTCTAACCATGTGGGTTCTGTCCTTGAGCCAGTTTACAACCCATCTAGTGACATAGGGGTTTATATTTAAGCTGGTGAGCTTATCTATAATGCCCGAGTGGGGTATTGTATTGAAGGCTTTTGCGAGGTCCAGGTAGGCTGTGTGGACCACCTTCCCCTCGTCAATGGCCTTAGTGACTGTTTCAAAGAAATCGACCAGGTTTAAGAGGCAGGATCTGCCCTTAACAAAGCTGAACTGGGTAAGATCCAGTGTCTGTAGGTCCCCAATATCTTTATTTATGAGGTCCATGATGATCCTTTCCATAGCTTTGCAGACCAAGCTAGTCAGGCTTATGGGGCGATAGTTTCCAGGATCCGCTGAGGCACCACCTTTGTGGAGAGGGACCACTGTTGCTGTACACCACTCTTTGGGTACATATCCTGTAGTAAAGCTGAGATTGAACAGTAGTTTTATGTTTGGGTTTAGCTCTTCTTGGAGTTCATGTAGGACACAGCCAGGGACACCGTCTGGTCGCATTGATGCTGTGTTTTTTGCTTTGGAGAGGGCGGCTCTTACCTGAGCATCTGAGATGTCAGGGGGGCAGCACTCTGCTGGGATAGATATTTGCCCTTTTGGTGGGGGGGGAGAAGTTTGCGCTGAACCTGTCAGCTAGGATGTTGGCAATGTCTGTGGGTTCGGTGTATTTTTTGTCATTTTGGACTAATTCTGAGCATATCTGGGAATTCCCACCCAGGTTCCTAACATAACTAAAGAAAGCCTTGTGATTATCCTTAGTGTCCTGTGCAATTTTTCTCTCTAAGCTGGCCTTAGACGATTTTATGAGTGCCCATAGTTTTTTGCTAATACTGATCAGAGATGCCTTCCCTTTTTGGGATTTTGCTCTATCATGTAGTAGCTTCCTCCTTCTATTGTATAGTTTGTTTATGGCTGGGGTCCACCAGACAGGATGTCTGGCTTTGGAGGATTGGGTCTTGGTTTTATTTGGGATTGCATGATCCATGCATTCCTGAAGGTGTTCATAGAATGCGTTTATAAAGGATTCTGCAGTCTGGGATGTATTTTCCACAGGCCCGGGGGCTTTGAAGGATCTCACCTCGGTTTTGAGGAGTGTGAAATTTGATTTAGAGAAGTTTTTCACTGTGGTTTTCTGGGCAGAGGGTGGGGTCGGGATGTGAATATCCAGTGATATTAGTTTATGGTCTGATCTTACCAGTGAGGGATACACTTCTGGTCTGGAGCATAGAGTCCCCATGTTGGTGATGATCAGGTCAAGTATGTTTTCCCCTCTTGTGGGAGTGGTAACAAGTTGTTCCATAGCATTTGAGTTTATAAATTCTAGGAACCTTTGGGTTAGGGTGTTGGAGCTAGAGTAATGCTCCCAATCTATGTTTGGGTAGTTGAAGTCGCCCAATATAATGGTGTTTGGAGAGACCTTCATATTTTCCAGTGTTCTCAGGAAGGCCGAGTGGGGTTCCTAGGTTTGGGAGGGTGGTCTGTAGCAGGCTATAAACTGGAAGGCAGTTTTACCCACTGTTAGTTGCACATGGATAGTCTCTGATGCTTCGTGCTGTGCCACCAACCTGGAGGTTTGGGTATCTTTGATGAATATTGATACTCCCCCTCCTTTTGTGGTTCGGTCCAAGTTTTCGGGCCGAAAAGCATGGAATGAGGTATAACCTGGTAGTGCTGGGGTGCTCTCGGGAGCCTTGAACCAGGTTTCTGTTACTGCACAGATATCGATGTTCTCCATGCTAAGGAGAGTTTTGAGTGCGTGCATCTTGAGGTTTAGACTTCTGGCGTTGAGTAGCATTACTCTTAATTTCTTATTCCTTGTGATACCTATGGAGGTGGGTTTGTCTTTTGAGCCTTGCCTAAAAATGGCACTATGGGGGTGGCAAGAGCCTTTGCCAATATCCAAAAGCCCAGGTGTGACAGGTGCAAGCCGTCCCTAGCGAAGCATCGTGGCTTGTCGAGCATGTCATCCCAGGCTGACAGGCATTGGATCCCCTTTGAATGACACCAATACTTAAGCCAATTGTTGAAATTGATCATCTTGTCTTCATATTGTGGCATCATTCTTGGTGAGGGTAAGATGCTACTCAAGGTCAGAGTCATACTGGCCTGGGCTACATGCTCAGAGAGCTCCTCTATGTCTCTTTTCATGTAGTCCAGGGAGGTACGTCTCAGGTCATTCACACCAGCATGGACAATGACTGAGTCATATTTGTACTTGCCTTGGAGTGACCTGAGTGCTTGTGTTATGTGGCGGATCCTAGCGCCCGACAGGCAGCGAACCCTGACCTTCTCCTTGTTCAGCCTGGAGAGCAGGACGTCAATGTGCCTGATGATAGAGTCACCTATTACAAGTGTATCAGGTGTGTTGTTTAGCCTTAAGGGCTGTGACTGTTTGGCACACTGGCTTTGTGAGCTATGTGTTGCACGTGTTTTGTTTTGGGGTAGTGGTTGCTTGGGTGTCTGCTTTGGAGGTCTCTGCTGCTTAGGCAGATTTTTATTTAGAGCCTCCGAGTATGTTTTTGTGGGTTTATGTGTTTGGTTTGCTGTCGTGGTAGGTCTATGTGAGACTGGAATTGTAGTGAGTGTGGTTTTCTTCTCCTCCTGACTGGTTACACCAGTACTGAGTTTAGAGAGCTTAGCCACCAGTTTGGCTATATGGTTGCATCTCTCACATGTGTTGGAATTTGTTTGGAGGAGGAGAGGGTTGTCTGTGTACATGAGGCAGTTGTAACATTGCCTCAAGATTCCCAGATTCACCAGCTGGACCGGAGAGGAGATTGACAACTGACCTTTGGACATGCTAGAATAGTATTGGGATTTCCTTTATAATTGAAAAAAAGGGCCAATGGGGAACAAGGTACTCAAGGGGAGTTTGTGAGGGTGTAGTGCTTTTAATTTTTTAGTGCTGACTTATATACTTGCTTTAGTGAGCAGGTGCCAGGCTTTAGAGTAGGAATAGGGTGTTTATTATGAGAACTAGATCAGTTCTAAGGAAAAAGGAGAAGAGCAGACTTTGTGGAGCTGAGAATGGTTTAAACCCAATTAAGCTGCGCTGCCCGATGCTACACTATGCGCAAAATCGCACAAAGCCGCGCAAAGCTGCTCTAAAGCGGGTTTTATACAGGGGGACTTGAACGAGCTAGAAATTGGTCCAAAATGGCTAACAGACTACCAGATTCTTGTGCTGGGAACACTCCTCCAGGGATAGATGGGCTGCTCCAAGCTCCCCACTGCCACTGGTGAACAAAGAAGCCTCCCTTTATCCAAGAAAGGAAATGGGCAACACAGGAACTTTCCAAAAGTCCAGAATACAGCAAAGCCTGTATTTGGACTACTCTAGGTAAGGAAAGATGGGAAACAAGGATAATTTTTTTGTTTTTTTTCTTTTTTTGCAACAAACAGCAGGAAAATGCAATAAATATGTAACACAGGCTAGCACACTTGAGTGTGTAGCCTCAACAGGTAAATGCAACAAACAGGACAAACTTTAAAAGTGCAGGTGCAAAAACAACTTTAAACAGTTTAAAACAGTTCAAGAAGCAGAAATACTTGCAGTTTAGCTAGATTGGACAGTCACCCTGGTAGTAGCAGGAAAAACACTTTTATCAGGTTAGCAGTCACTCTTTTAGCCTCAATGCTGCTAGCACCACTCTGCACGACCACGAGGAGCTTGGCTGAGTAGTAACAAGCGCAAAAACCACGCCAAAGCGGGTTTTATACAGGGGGACTTGAAAGAGCTAGAAATCGGCCCAAAACAGCCAATAGACTACCAGATTCTTGTGCTGGGAACACTCCTCCAGGGATAGATAGGCTGCTCTATGCTCCCCACTGCCACTGGTGAACAAAGAAGCCTCCCTTTATCCAAGAAAGGAAATTGGCAACACAGGAACTTTCCAAAAGTCCAGAATACAGCAAAGCCTGTATTTGGACTACTCTAGGTCAGGAAAGACGGGAAACAAGGATAATTTTTTTTTTCTTTTTTTTTGCAACAAACAGCAGGAAAATGCAATAAATATGTAACACAGGCTAATACATGAGTGTGTAGCCTCAACAGGTAAATGCAACAAACAGGACAAACTTTAAAAGTGCAGGTGCAAAAACAACTTTAAACAGTTTAAAACAGTTCAAGAAGCAGAAATACTTGCAGTTTAGGTAGACCGGACAGTCGCCCAGGTAGTAGCTGAATCTGGTGGTAGTACTGAACCTGGTGATATTGCTAACCTGCTGGCTGACAGGCTCAGTGAGAACTCCTCCCCCCTGTCTCCACCCAATATACCACAAGACATCCTTCCTTCATGCCGTCCCCCAGAAATCACTAAGGAACAGGTCCTTAATGCCCTTTCTAGGGCAAAAAATACAGCCTCTGTGGGACCAGAAAACACCCCTGGCTGCATTCTAAATTGCTTAAAGCAAGAATTAGCTGCACGTCTTTAACCATACTCTAAGCACTGGGTTTGTTCCTGCTGATTAGAAAAATGCCACTGTCATCCCCTTCCACTAAGGGGATTGCTGACACTGGGAACTACATACCCATAAGTCTGACCAGCCTTATATACAAGACAATGGAGAAAGTTATTATGGACCTTATCAACAAGGATATAGGTGACCTCCAAACACTAAACCCATCCCAATTTGGCTTCATCAAAGGCAGGTATTGCCTACTAAACTTAGTGGACTTCTTTGAGACAGTCACCACCAAATCCCTGGATGAAGGCAAATCTGTGCACACCTACTTAGATCTAATGAAGGCCTTTGACACCATTTGCCACTTTGGTATCATAGATAAACTTGCCCAATTGCAAGTAAACCAGTATAAAGTCAGGTGGGTAGCAAACTGTTTCATCAATAGAGCACACACAGTTAAAATAGGGGGCTCTTCATCAACCTGTTGACCAGTAACCAGTGGTGTATCACAGGGCTCACTGCTGGGACCCCTACTGTTTGTAATCTACTTCTCAGGAGTACAGGCCAATACAAAGGATGTGTGATTAACAAAGTTTGCAGATGAATACAAACCAGGTGTGATCACTGAATCCCCTAGCAACACTGACACCCTCCAGAAAAGTCTTACTCAAATCAACGACTGGTGCCAAAGCCACAGGCTTAAGTTAAATGATACAAAGTGCATCATCATCCCCTTCAGCAACGGAGACATCCCTGCAAAGTACCACATTAACAACACCAACTTGAGTACCCAATCTATTTTAAGAGATCTGGGCACACAAGTTGACAGCAACTTCTCCTTTGCCCACCATGTCTCCACAGTGGTAAGAAAAGCTTCTACATTGCCCATCTCATCAATAAGGGCATTGTGTCAAGAAAAAAAAGAGGTTATAATCGCCCTGTACTCCTCCCCCTCATCAAGCCTATTATAGAGTACAATGCACCCTTTGGTATGTTCCCCACCAGGTACCTGCAGTGATTTGAGAGACCTCAGAGGTGCCTTACAAAGAAACTTCAAGGTGTCCGGCACCTGTCCTATGCTAATAGACTGAAATTCCTGTCACTATACTCTGTGTTGTACAGACTACTCAGGGGTTATCTCTGTCTAGCATATAGGGCAACCATGCATCCTGCCATGATGGAAATGCTAACATTAGTAAGACAAATGGCACCCACTGTACCCAATCCAGCGACCTCAATATGAGAAGCAATAGTAACAGAACTTGCTGGAGAGACAGGTTCATCTTCCAGAGGATACCCTTACTTTGGAATAAGCTTCTAGTCCAAATAAAGCAGAACCCTTCCCCGACCCTTTTCAAGCAAAAACTGGATGATAGAATGGGGAATCACAAATTCACCCCTTGCATGTCAGGATTGGGAGGGTGGCCTAATGGTTAAGGTGTTTTGCAAACACAAGGTGCCAGGCTTGAGTCTCACACAGGATAATTGGCTAGGCTTAAAATGGCTTGCAAGGGCAGTTAGCTTAGTACTAATCTATGAACCTATTCCTTTCTTGGCAGGGCAGCAGGTGTGAAGCCAGATCTACTTATAGCACTATTATAAGGGAAAAACTTGTCTAGGCTTGTAAGGGCCTCACGGCCATTAGCCTAGTAACCTTCTATGATAAGAAGAGCACTCATTTCTTTGACACTGATGTGCTCCTTCTGCTGATGAAGCAACAAAATGCCCTGCACCTTTAGAGAGCCAAATACCACCCACCATCCCATGCCAGAAGTGTCTCTGAACAATTCCTGAGAGGGAAGAGGGGGATGAAAAAGGATGCCTGGATTCAGAGACAACTGCTGAATCCACCAGTGAAGTTCCTGTCTAAGACAAGGAAGAAAAAGAACTACAAAGTCTAAAGGATGAGCATATCGAAGCCACATTGAATTCAGAAACCACTGAAACTTTCTCATGTGAAGTTTGGACAGAGGGAGCATCGGAATAGTGGATGCCTTGAAAGCCAGAGCTCACAGAAACTTTCTGGCAGGAATGGAAGCCAGAGGAAGAAGAGTATGAAAGAAAGAAATAAGAGTTAAGGCCTTTAGAAGTGGCAGGAATGCAAGCATTGGCATTCTCTGAATCCTGTAACCCAGAAAAAACATTATCCTGAGAAGGAGTCAGAGAAGAGTTTTTCAGATTTATAGTGAACCCCAGGCTGTGAAGAAGGGAAATGGCAAAATGAAGATTTTGCAAAAGGATCTCTGGAGAAAACCCCTGAATCAATAGGTCATCTAAGTAAGGAAACATTTATATCCCTTGAAGCCTTTAAAAAGCAATCACAGGAGCAAGACATTTGATGAACACCCTTGGGTCAGTAGAAAGGCCAAAGGGCAAAACAGAGAACTGAAAATGCCAGGAAGCAACAGAGAAATGCAAAATCTTCATGAAAAGAGAATGGACTAGAATATGGAGATAAACATGCTTGAGATCCGGAGATACCATACTGGCCTGAGGATAACAAGAGAGGAAACAAAATCTGAAGTAACACCATCCAAAAGGATGGCACTTTTAAAAAAAGTGTTCAGATGAGAGAGGTCTAGATTAGGTCTCCAAGTGCCCTCTTTTCTGGGCACTAGAAACAGTCTGAAGTAGAACCCTTTCCCTCTTTGGGACACAGGCACCTCTTGAATAGTACCCTGAGTCGAGAGATTTTGAAAAAACTCTGAGAAAAAGGGAAGTTGTTCCCAAGGAGGCTGAGGACTGCCCATAAGAGAAGAACAGGATTCCCACAGTATGAAGTATCTCTGACAAAAGATTAGCAGAACCAAAGCACCCTGAGTGATCTGGAGCCAAATAGGAAGAGAAAAAGAAAGGCAAAGAGAAAGAAGAATGTTGCTGGGAAGAGACAGATAGTCAAACAGCACCTGGTTTATCCAGAAAAGAAAGCTTTGGAGTCTTTGAAAACTGAGCAGCCTTAGCAGGAGGAGCTTGTTTGCCACTCTTCTTACCTTTAATAGAAGGGCATGAATGTTTACGAACCAAGGCAGGTTTAGCATGCTGATTAGCATGTCACGATGTTTACATGGTGTCAGTGGGGGTGTGCACTTCTACATGACACTTACTAAATTAAAATTTTCCCATGCCCATGCCCACATTGCAGAATTCTCCCAATAAGTAAAAAAGTCAGATTACTGTCATTTAATAACTATAGTACAGGGTGTGCTTTCAAGGTACTGGTAAGGGAGATTTGTATTACTGCATTTGGCAAGTTATAAGCTAAAAAGTTCAATCATCTTAAGTTCTTATTTCACAGTATGTGCTGCAATTAGCACTTTTCCATGTTTGTGAGAGTTTATGGCACCTGGCAATAGAATTTTCAAGGCCATTTGTATAAATTGTATTGGACTTCATGAAGCTTGTGACAGTCCCTACTCCAGGCCAATAATCAAAGAGCCTCAATCCTCACCACTGACACCAGTGACAGATGGTACTAGGAACAAAAATGGATACACACAGTATATTCAGATGCAGCTCCCTGCACCAAGCACACCTTAATAGCACACAGGGAGCACACTTCAGACCTGATGCTGGACTCTGTTTCTCTCTAAAGGCCCAAACAAGATCCCACACTGACCAATCTGGAGCTCTGCCTACCTGTTATAAGTAGCTGAAACACACAGTTGGATATTTGATTTTTCACCCACACATACACACACCTAGGAAAGGCTGGCACAGATGGTGCCCCTCTGCCCAGACTATAAGATAATTACGCTACCACCAGTCAGCTACTTTAAGGCTTTTACAAGGGTACCCAATTATACAGAGTAAAAGTAATACTAATACAAATGGTAGAGTTTGACCAATACAGCAAGGCTTTCAGTAGGTCTGACATTAAATTTGCACCTTTGTCAGTCAGTATTTCTCTCTGGAAACCTACCTTCCTGAAAATCTCTAACAAAGCATTTACCATGTTCTCTGCCTCACTGGAAGACAGAACTAATGTCTAAGGGTATTTACTAGCATAATCTACTCCCACCAGGATATACTTCTTCCTTGGGGAACATGGGGTACTCAGGGACCCCACAATATCCATACCTACCATCTGAAATGGCTATTCAATCACAGGCAAAAGCATCAAAGGAGCTTTGACCTTATCTCCTGCCTTGCCTACCTTTTGGCACTGTTCATAGGTCCTGCAGTTCCCTATTACATCCCTGGCAATCCTAGGCCAATAAAAGTTCTGCATAATTCATCTCTTGGTTGCTTTATGCCCATATGACCTGCAAAAGGAATATCATAGGCTATGGCTAGAAGTGCCAGATGGTAGGGTCTGGGTACTTCCAACTGCTGTATTACCTCACCTTCTAGCCCACCCTCAGGGGTCTACACACTATACAATAATCTTTTGTTCCAGTATACAGACTCCCCTTTTCCTTGAGAATCACATGCCTCTTTAGCTACCTCCCCCAAGCCTCGTAATGTAGGGTCTTAAAGCTGAGCCTGTCTCAACTCTACCTTTCTGACCCTTTGCAACTTCTTTTCCACAGGAGGCCTGGTATCCTCTGACAGAGGTGCCTCACTGTCAGCCTGGGTACTACCATTCACCTCTGTTCTTGCAGTCACCCTGTCAACAGGTACACCAGTACCTACCAGCAGCTGTGGCTCACTTTCAGGCTCATTGCTACAGGGTAACTGTCTCCCTGAAATAACCACATCGCCAGCCCCAGCTTCAGGTGTGGAGTCTGTCTGGGTCTCCTCCAGGCTACCAGCCCACATGCCTGTTTCCAAGCCTGACTGCATATAACTGCATGCACACAAGGTACTGTATTATCAAAATCATTCCCTATCAAGACATCTGCAAGGATATCCTTAAACACACCTATCTGATTGCTTCCTTTTCCACCCTCGCAGCCAAGGTGAACCCTGGCCAAAGGTATTTGGAATGGGGCCCTTCCTAAAGCTCTGACTGGAGTGGACTGCCCAAGCAAGTACTACTCCTATTTAACTACTGCAGGCTTCACAATGGGTATATCAGAGGTTGTGTCTGTCTTAGCAGTGGCCTGTTTTCCATTCACTTAGATAGGATATAAACTTCGGTGATAGTTTGGTACCCCTGTTGTCTCTATGCACCTTACCACTGGTATGCTGTTATTCCCACTTGCTGCCTCACTCATCTTTTGTTCTCCACCTTGCTTCAGTGGTTATTTGTATGCTGCATGGCCCATATGGTTACACTTAAAACATCTAATTCTTGATCCTGGCTGTGTACCTGAACTAGTGGCTTCCCCTGTTACTGGTGGACTCTGTTGGGGTAGTTTAGGCAGCCCATCATGGGTTCCATTATATTCATCTGCAGCACTGGGTATCCCCTTCTTACGTAGTGGTGCTCTGGTTGCTAATTAGAGATCCCCCTTTCTCCCCAACTCATCTGCAGAGTTACACTCCTGGTTTGCCAACCAGATTCTCGTGTCCTCAGGTAAAGTGCTAAGGGCTTGTTCCCTCCCCAAAAGGTCTGCCAGCCTTTGAAAAGTGGTGACCTGACACCCACCTATGAAAATAAGTGATTAACTCAGTAATATGCTCACAAAACTTTTTTTTTCTGTAAGTTTCTGGTGTTAATTTAAAACAGTCCAATAAACATTGTTTAACTTTATCATAGTTAAACAATCAGTATCAGACAACTTAGAAATAGCAGTTACAGCTTTACCATGGAGTAAGAGGGTCAGGAACAGTACCCAGAGCCCTTGATTAATGTTATACTGCTTATATACCCTTTCAAATAAATGAATAAAACTATTGAAATTACCACCCTCTTTAAATTGTGGAAGAAATGTACTGACTTTATTGCTTCTGTGACTTGGTTATTCCCTTCCCCATTACCTCTGTGACCCTGATGAAGAGTCAGCATCTCCTTGTCATGTTTGAGCTGTTTTCTCCTTTCCTTTGGCCTTCAAATGCCACAGTCTGTTATTCTCTTTGACCTCAAAATGCAACAGTTTCTCTGCTGATTCTAATTTCAAATGTTTGGCCTCCAGATCAAGTCACTTTAACTCCAGACAGGTTTTTAAGTCCTCTGAAGAAAAGGTGAACTGTCCTGTTTCTGCACATCCCCATCATCAGACTGGTTGTCTTCCTGTTCGCTGGTCCATACTGCAGCTATGATTAAGGATGAAATAATTTCCTCTTTAGTCAGGTTGGCATGCACCCATCCTTTGGCTTCTCACACTTTGGCCAACTGGTTCTTTGTCAGCTTGCCATAATTCTCTGCTGACATCTTTGCCTGCTTTTCCTGACTAGACTGACATAACAGAAATAAAAAAAACTGTTGTGAAGATGAAACTCTGTATGTTTGCCTTGTGGCTGCTGAGAGTACACACCCCTTCAATGACAACTGCCCACAAGCTACCAAAGTTCAATTAATATCCCACCCAGCTGACACCAATATGTGACAGTCCCTACTCCAGGCCAGTAATCAGGATGCCTCAATCTTCACCACTGACACCGATGAGGCGCAACCACTAAGAACAAAAATATCACACAGTATTTTCAGATGCAGCTCTCTGCACCAAGCATAATTTCCCTTAAGAGCACAAAGGGAGCACACTTCAGACCTTGGAGTGGATTTTCTCTCTCTCTCCAGTCCCAAACAAAACCCCCACTGACACTGACCACTTTAGAGTTCTGTGCCCCTGTTCCAGGTATCTGACACTCACACTTGGATATTTGATTTTCACCCCCCCCAACACACAGACACACACACACACACACACACACACACACACACACACACACACAGACACCTGGGAAAAGCTGGCACAGATTTACCAGGTGTGCCCCCTCTGCCTAGACTATAAGATAATTACACTGCCACCAGTCAGCTATTGTAAGTGTCTTACAAGGGTACCTAATCATACTGAGTAAAATTAATACTAATAGCAAGGCAAACTATCGCTAATACCTACCTCCTACCCTCTCTACTATATGGAGCCCCACTACTAACTAACCTTTCCTCTACCAACACCTCTAAACTCGAAACTTGCTATAATAAAATCTCTAAATTCGCAACTAAATCCAAAACCACCACTCACCACTGCCTAACCCTACAATCTCTGAACTGGCTTGAACTCTCAAACCTCCTTGACTATCTCCAACTAACCACCACACACAAACTAATATTCTTTCCAGAAAAATGCCCAGCCTTAACAAACATCCTTCCCCATACATCCCAACCAGATCTCTGAGATCTGAACACCAAAATTTAATCTCTGTCCACAAACCCAAACACCCTGCAGGCCAACTCCTTCTCTCCTTCACTATAGGCAAAAAATGGAACTCTCTCCCTCCTTTACTCAGGACCACACCTAACCCTGAAACCTTCAAAACCCTACTTTTCTCTTACCTATCCACTAAACGTAAATGTTCCTGCTTTCACCCTACTTAAAATCTCACAATTTTACCCTTTGAGCTTTCCATACTCCTGCTCTTCTCTACACTATTACCTCTTTTCTATTCTCCTAACTAATCTAGCTAACTTTCTCAGACTAAACAATCTCTCTCTCTCAACTCCAAGTATTGTATATATTGTAAATATCAAGTAATTCACTGATGCTTATTGCCCAGTGAGTCTAAACTTACTATTCTGAATGTAAATACCTACTAACTGTTCTACCTAGGTCAAAATTGCATTCCAATGTTATTCTATCCACCTGTACCTGACTGCATGACCTCATATATGTATTTAGTAACACTTTATGTAACCTTCGTAACCATGTTTGTATGTATTTCCATTGCATTATGTAAACCTTTGTAACCATATTGCTTATTGGAGCTTTTCTCCCTGGGCCTCCACTGAAAATGGGCACACTACTGGCCCAGTGGACTTCCCCGGTAATCAAACTGAAATAAATAAATAATACAAATAGTAGAACTTGACCAGTGCAGCAAGGCTTTCAGGAGTGGCCACAGTGTCACTAAAATAAACATAAGTACTCTTAAGATATTAAAAATATTCTCTAAAAGA
Organism: Protopterus annectens; assembly: GCF_019279795.1. Taxonomy (NCBI): domain Eukaryota; kingdom Metazoa; phylum Chordata; order Ceratodontiformes; family Protopteridae; genus Protopterus; species Protopterus annectens. The sequence continues at coordinate 759,575,694 of NC_056725.1, read as the reverse complement.
CCAGCCACAGTGAAAGGTACAGAAATATTTAATAATAAAATAGAAAATATGAGAAGACTGAATATCTAGCTACAATAAACGTCAAAGTTTCATCATAGGAGATATAAAAAAACACAATCGGATAGATTTACACACATGCATAAAAGCAATACTTAACTAAGCTTGCTATATTTTCCTGAATGACTAAAGAATTGTTGTTTCGAGTTAAGTTACTACAGCAAGGTAAGATGATGAGTGTTCAGCTGCCTACTACAGTAAGGCAAGATTCATTCCCAAAATATGAAACAAACTACCAGCCTCAATAATCTCCAACTACTCTATAGTACGATTCAAAAAACTTCTAAAGTCACACTGAAACTTGGCTCTGCTCTTGTTCCTGTCCTGGATAGTTTCTGGTACACACATTATCTCAGAAGCCTACACCTTATCGATGTCCTACTACTCTCTTTTGAATTGCAGATGGAATATATGATGTATTGACATTGTAGATATCTGTTTCTAAATTTCAAAGTGGGCATTTCCCACAGAAACTTAACCTGAATCATTTGTAATATGTGTAGATTGTATAACTCCTCTGAAATTTGTCAACTAATGCTACTCGCTCTGTTGAAAACTAGAGACAAAATGTGGAAATTGTGGGTAAAAACTAAACTTCCTATCCACCTGCAAAAATATAAAGAACTTAGAAATCTAACAAAAATGCAAAAAAGCATATCCACAAGACAAAAAACACTTTTACTACAACCCCCCCCCATCTGCACAAAAAACTAATCCCAAAAAATACTGGAACTCCATCAATCAAATTTTATATCATGGGAACCCCTTGCCCTACTAAGACTCCAGAAGAAACAGCCAACATTTTTAACTCTTACTTCATTGAATCCATCTCTAAAATGGTAAACTCTATCCCCACTTCAACCAACCCTATTATGTTTCCTGCTATCAATCCTACTCCAAAGGTGTCCAATATCTTCTCCCTGCATCCTGTTTCTACCAACTATATCAAATCTCTACTTTCTAAACTAAAACCATGCTCTGCCTCCACAGATAATATTCCTCCTCATTTCCTTCAGGTTGCAGCTGACTCTCTTGCTATCCCTGTATCAATACTGATTAACCATTCTATCACTGGATCCAAGGTTCCCTCAACTTGGAAACAATTTTACACTCTACCTATACACAAAGGAGGTAACTCTTCTGAAATCTCTAATTTCAGACCTATTGCTATACTCTCACCTCTTTCTAAAGTGCTTGAAAAATGCATCCATTACCAAGTACTCCAACACCTCCTATAGGAATCTCTGATTACACCCACACAACACAGCTTTCGCCCTAAGCACAGTACCACTACTGCCCTCTTATCTTTCATTAATACTATTTCTTCATCCAGAGATAATAAGAAACTTGTTTCCTGTCTATTTATGTTGTTGTGTCTTTCGGCTTATCCCGGTTAGGGGTCGCCACAGCAGAACTCCGGTCCACTAATGTTTGGTAGTGGATCTTTACATGCCGAGTTACCAGCCCTGATGCACAACCTTCAACGAAGGCACGCTCATTCACGCATGCCTCCACACAGAAGACGCTCTAGCTGAGAATTGAATGGGACAACGTCTTACTGTGAAGCGACAAAACTTTTGACACTGTGTTTCACCCTCTTCTCCTTAATAAGCTAACTGACCTCAACTTCTCTACCTCTGCTGTGGCCTGGTTTTCTAGCTATGTTTCTGACCAACTTCAGTCTGTGAGATGGCAGTCTGCCCTCTCCCCTCCACTCCCAGTCAAAATGGGTGTCGACCAGGGATACATTCTTGGCCCATTGCTTTTCAGTATCTTTACTAATCACCTCTATACTTCCTGTCCTCTATCATCCCTTGTTCAATACACAGATGACTCTACAGTTATCACTACTGCTGATACTCCCACTAACCTCCTCAATGCCACCCAGACTTCCTTCAACTCAGTAAAAACTTGGCTTGCTAATAACCAGCTTATCCTAAACCCTAAGAAAACTAAGCTTTTACTTTTTCTTCCCAAAAATGTTATCCATATTAAATCAACTTTCTCTACATTATCTCTAAATAACACTCTTATTGATATTACAACTAGCACAAAACTCCTAGGTGTCATCATTGATGACCATCTTAAGTTTGACTTGCACATAAATAACTGTATAAGGAAGACTCACCAAAAATTCGGCCTCCTTTACAGGAACAATAAGTTACTTACAAATAAAGCTAAGGTAACTCTCTCTCAAGCCTACCTCCTACCTAACCTATTATATAGCTCACAAATTCTAACTAATCTAAACTCGTCTCTCTTATCTAAACTTGAAACAACCTATAACAAGGTGGCTAGATTTGCAGCCCATCAAACATATAAATCTCATCAGTGTCTCTCTCTTAAACACCTAAACTGGCTAGGCTTCCCCCATCTGCTTCTTTCCAATCAACTCCAGATTATTCATACCATCTTATATCAGCCATCTTACTGTCCTAATCTATCTTCTCTCATCTCCCTGTACACTCCTAATAGGCCTCTCTGCAACGCAGACCAAAATCTACTGCAAATTTACAATCATAATTCAAAAATTGGCTGCAACCCATATAGTTTCAATTTTGCTATTTTCTGGAACAAACTGCCATTTGCAATTAGGTCTCATACAACCAAACCAGTTCAAAACAGCAACCAAAGAATATTTGAAAAGCCACTGGACCTGTCCATGTACTCACCCTCCATGACATACTTTCCTTCACGTTAACTGTACGCTGCCTATTCTGCATCCTAACTCCTCTTTACTCTTATTGCTATTGAATTTGTATTATTACTTTATTGTTAGACCTGCATGATTTTTTCATTACTACTGTATGCAATATAATTTGTGAATATTAATTGAGATGTTTCTGAATTATTGTTAATTTTGCCTAGAATTTGTATATACTATTTGAGATGTTACAGAATTACTGTTTACATGATTTGAAATGTATCCTCTGTGGAGCTTTTCTCCCCTGGCCTCAGCTGAAAAAAGGCTATCAGCTTAGTCAGACTAACCCGGGCAACAAATGTAAAATAATGAATAATAAATATAGATACATCAAATTTGTAAAGTTCTTCCGTAGCTAATTCAGTCTTGTATGTAGATCAATTATTGTTATATTTTTTGTGCTTAGTAGTTTTCTGCTATTTTTTATGTATTTCTCTTCTGCATCGTTTGTACTTTTTCCTACCTTTTATTGTATTCTTTCAACACTTTTGTACATTTCTCATAGCTTTTCTCCTTGTCTTCTCCGCTGAGAAAGAACCTGTGTCCAGTTGTACTTTCCCGGTAAATAAATATAAAATAAAATAAATAAATATTGCAGTGTTTGACATGTCATACTGGAAGGTACACTGTTATATTGCAGAGTTTCACATAAGTCATACCGGGAGGTATACTGCTATATCATAGTGTATGACAAGAGTTATACTGGGAGGTAAACTGTAATATCATAGTCTTTGACATGAGTCATACCAGGAGGTATACTGCAATATCACAGTGTTTTACATAAGCCATACCAGAAGTTATACTGTGCTATCATAGTGTTTGACATGAGTCATATCGGGAGGTATAACATAATATCGAAGTGTTTAACAGGAGTCAGACCAGGAGGTATACTGTAATATTGCAGTGTTTAATGTAAGTCATACTGGAAGTTATACTGTACTATAGCAGTGTTTGCCAGGAGTCATATTAGGAGGTGTACCATAATATTGCAGTGTTTGATATAAGTCATACCAGGAGGTATACTGTAATATTGCAGTATTTGACATGAGTCATACCAAGAGGTATAATATTGCAGTGTACAACATAAGTCATACCAGGAGGTGTACTGTAATATTACAGTGTTTGACAGAAGTCATACAGGAAGGTATAGCGTAATATCACAGTGTTTGACATGTCATACAGGGAGGAAAACTGTAATATTACAATGTTTGACATGAGCCATACTGTGAGATAAACTGTAATATCACTGTGTTGGACATGAGTCATAGCAGGAGGTATATTGTAATATTGCAGTGTTTGATATAAGTCATACAAGAAGGTATATTATACTATCGCAGTGCTTGATATAAGTTATACTGGGAAATATACTCCTTCTGTTTCATCTGACTCTGGGCAGGGTTACAGTTAACAATATCAACCTTGGTTACTGTTTGGGACAACAGGTTGCAGCATTAAGCAGCAAACCACACCAGAGAACTTTGTTCCTGTGGAGAACTATATCCTCATGGGTTCAGTTAGGATGTGTGGACAACATCTATTTGGACAAAGGGGTCCTAAACAGGCAGCACAAGCTGGAGTGTGAGACCAAGTACAAAGACATAAATGCAATGGAGAAGAAATCCTACACTGATGTAGTGTAGAAAGGGATATAATGATACTGTATTTATAAATTAAGAAGATACAACAAGATATCAAACATTAATGAATCTAGTTAGTCATTAAATATAACAATGCTAGAGCACATGAATTAATGATTAAAACATAAAACTCGTCACATTCATGATCATAAAAGCAACAACATTCATATATAAGTTCTAAGTTTTCTGATGTTTGGATGCACCTGTTCTATTATTCTAGTGACAGGATGTATAAATACATTGTTCAAATCAATGTACATACAAAAGTTACATGACTCACATCTACATGATTGTTGAAGACATATTGGGATGCATGCTCGATGTAACAAGTTTTGTTGACAACAAAAGATTTCCTAAACAATCCTGTATTAATTTCCACATAATTTCCACCATCGCGTGTATGTATGTCCAGAGATTTTATTATTTAGAAAAACTATGGCTGAACTTCAAATATATGTGGTGGCGCATTTATCGAATCAATAAATACATGTTCTCTATGGAAAATGTAACTCCACTGTAATTACACAACCACTGGGCCATACATGAGTTGATGTGGACCCATAGCGCCATGATACGCCATCTTAAAACATCTTTCTTTAAAAAAAAACAAATTATTATTAAAAGAGATTTAGTTTCAAAGAGACATTAATAATAAATAAATTATATCTGTCATATCAGATTCTCGATTCTCTGGTTAAATGTACCATTTTCATTTGCCAATCCCAGGATGGATGATACTGTAAAAAAGTATGCATCATGGGTGACAAAAATAACATCAGTAGTATTCAAACATCATATAAGTCCATCACAACAAATCCACCATCTTCTTAACATAATCAATCTTTACCAAATATATCCTAAATATTCAACACAATCTTTACTCAAAATATCAAAGACTATAAAGGTTAAGTTTTTTAATGCATTCTCTATCTTAGGTTCTATAAGTCATACCTTCCACCATTTTAAATTATATCTATCAATTTCATGGATGTAAATCACCCAAGGAAGTGCTTTATAAAAAAAAAAGCTATTAGAGTTAAAGTAAAGAAAAATGAAAGGAAAGTACTTGAAATTTAAGATAGTCATCAAGCTGTTGAAAGTTAAAAAGCGTTTCTAAGTCCAAGGTTTTTCATAAAAGTTTTAACTTTTGTTGTCATATCAAAAACAAAACCCTTGAAAGGAATAAGATAGTTCATCTATAGATTGAGGGAGGGAATATTTTTATATAGTGGTCTTGAGATTAACTTTCTCCCCTCCTCTTGATGTCATATACATTCTTTTGTCTCTTGTATTATTCTCTTCCTCCCTCGTCCCCTTCCTTGTCCCCTCTGATTCCCTTGATGTCCCTGATCTGCCCCCCTGATGCCTTGATGTCCCTGATGCAGAATGGGAAAGAAAGGATTAAAACCAATTAAATTCCAAGAATTGGTGGAACCCCTTGTCTAAAGCAACATTTCTTAAAGGCATTGTGCTATTTTGAGACGTAGAGAAGTTGCAGATGAAGGGTGCTTATATTGTTGTTTAGGAGACTCAGAGAACATGAGAACTGTTGGACACAATGATTCTCACATTAGTACACCTGTACATATTACTGTTGTTTACACTAGTAATATTATCATTAGATCTGACATCATAGAATGACCTGAAAAGAGCCTATGCTGAGAAGATTGCCTGTATTTTGTTGAAGACAATTTGTCAAATCTCTTTTTTGCATATTATTATTTTTCATAGGTATAGTATTGTGTCCACTACTACAAATATTCTACTAATGGTAGTATTATTTGTTGTACTATGGGCCATATATTAGTGCCGCCCAAGTATTTCTGTGCCATCAATCTGCAATATATATTTATTCTCCATCTGTTCTTTGTAATTGATTCTTTTTCTACTTTTCTTCTTAAAAAAAAAAAGCCTAACGTAATGAAGAACATTGTTCATAGCCCAAAGTAGCCAGAATTTCATACATAAAAGCAATCTTAACTTTCTCAAAAGTTATTCCTCTTCTTTGCATCTTAAGTAAAGAGTACTCTAAACTCACTGAAAGTCATTAAACTTAAACTACTTTAACAACTCAACACGCTGTCTCTGTGCATCACATTAACAACAACCCCTGGGAACCACTTTTCTCTGTATGCACACTTCAAAGTGCACTTCAGCTGTATTTCTGAACTTCTGCTTCAATAGATCCATTTCAGTGTTTTCCAAAACCATCCAAATTCCATGCCAAGTACCACGTATACAACTCTTATTCCTCCACATTCATTGTCCTCGTCTACCAATGCCATTGTGCGCGTTTTTTATTGATATGGTTGCCGCGAGCAAACGACACTCAGCAAACCGCCGAGACGTGAATCTGGTGGTCGCTTAAAACATCCGATCTGGCATCTAAATCTGTTGTCATATGGTACCTTATATAATATAATATGGATGTTTTTTTTTGTGATGAATGTTGTTTTATTTATGATCATGTGACTAGTTTTATGTTTAATACAAGCTGTATAACAATGTTATGTTTATAGTCAATTTAATCCATTAATTCATGTTGTTTCAATCTCATAATTCATGACTAACATTTGTTATTAAATGACTAACTAGATTCATTAATGTTTTTGATCTCTTGTTGTATCTTCTTAATTTATAATTTTTATTTCCCTGTTTTTTTTAATTTTTTTGCTTTTTTGCCTGAGTCTGAAGGTCTCTGCCTGCCTGAAAGCGCTAAGCTAGCTTCGTTTTAAAATAAATGTTCATTCATCATTCATTTTTGTTTTTTGTTGTTTTTTTAAAAGAGAGAACTTTCAGCTGTGTTCGATTCATCATATTTGTTTTACTTATATAATGATACTGTATTTATTTATGTTATTTTTTTTCTTTACCAGGTTTGTCCAGCTGGGTTTAGTCAAAAACTCCTTTTCAGCAGAGGCCTCTGGAGAAAATCTCTAACAAATTGCAAACATTTTTAAATGGGTATTCAGTATTAGACATGAACAGACATTAAGTAATATGCATTGACAATTACAGATTAATTTGCTAATTAAATTAAGTTTGACTTTATTTCCTATGAATGTACAGTATAAAATATATTTCTGCATTAGTAGATGTTGAATATTGAGCATTTGAAGAATTGTACAAGTAAGTTTGTCAAACAGATAATAGACCACATATGTCAGGACCTGCTAGATCAAGTCCTGAAACATGGAGACTGAATGAGTACAAAACAGACTTACTTATACTAAGTCTGACATGGCCATTTTGGACATGCACTATATAAGTTTGGGGGTATGGGGACTTGCCCTGTTGCAAAAAAAAAGTTTAAAGAAGAGTAATCTTCAAGATTCACTCTTTTTTTTGGTTTGTCAGCATCTGGTTTTTTGTTGGCTGATATGTCAACAAGAAGCCAAATAGTGATTATAGTTTAGTACTAAGCTAACTGCTCTTGCAAACCATTTTAAGCCTAGCCAATTATCCCTTGTGAGACTCAAATCCTGCACCTTGTGTTTATAAGGCAAACACCTTAGCCATTATGCCAGCCTCCCAATTAGGACTTGAACCAACTGGAAGTGAGGGAAGGAATTAGGTAGGGCAGAAAGTACTATTATAGTTAAGAGGTGGTATACAGTGCAAAGGTTAATATTAAAGTAATCAGTACAGTGTACCTCATATAGAGATATACATTTGTCTTAGAAGGCATCATACACAGGTTTAAACAATAGGTAGGACCTGCATTTTTCTTATTGGGTAAGACAATGACAAAGCAGAAGCTGGTAAATAGACAGCTTCAATATGAATGGAAGAAGCCTCATCTACAGTGAATATGAGTTTCATAAGAATTAAAGGAAGAGAATTCAATCTTTTAGCTTAAAAAATGTTCCACAGTTTCATGTACCCTCAACTTTGTCACAAGATGCAAGAACTTAATGGTGGCATCTCTGTCTACTGAAGAACTTTTAAAAAACTTATGGGACAGCAATGCTTACTTTTGCATGATTCACATATTTTTGAAAAGTAGGAAGCAGAAGTCCCCCGTATCTAAACCTGAAAGCCTCTCAAACGTTTTGTTAAATTATCAGCAGCATTTGACAGCTTGGGATGCATCCTCTTTGCAGCATTGTTATCAAATATTAAACAGTATAATGTTTACACCTAGACAGGTATTTCATGGCTAAATCTGTACTGTCAAGTCAGGTTCACATGCTTAGTTCTACACATTTCCCAACTTAGGCAAGTCCACTACAAACACAATAAAATGGAATTAAATGTTATAAACACATAATTGCTAAGGAAAATGAACAGTACAACAACATGTACTGGAACTAGCCAGCAATACAAACTGTCCAAACTAAAATGTGAACATGTCAGTGAATAAAATTCATGTTGTGAGCTCACATTGCCAAGACCAAGCAAACAAAACAATCAGATGGTTCAAGGCCAAACAAGCAAACAAATTGGTTTATTATAGTGGCAGCTAACTCACTAAACTCAGACTGACCATGTCAACACTACTGATCCATTGATAAACCAGCCAAGTCACGAGACCACATCAGAGCTTCCATACTTTAATGACACATCATGCCAATTAATTAAAATAAATATTTTTCCAGAGGCTAAGTCCCACCCCTACTGCAGAAATAGATCAATGCAAACATCATGTGATAAAAAGACAGGAAAAAGTTCAAGCCCTATTCCAATCCATTTGTTGTGGTGGAAAGTCATAACTAACTGCAGTTTGGCAGTTAATTAAGGGGATATTCAACAAAAGGAACTGGAGTATATACCGCTTGATGAGCTGCCATTTAAATAAATGGATCCTTCTTCTGGCTTTTCCTGGTTAGGGGTCACCACAGTGGATCATCTGTCTGCTAATGATTGGCAGTGGAGTTTTACAGTGTTGAGTTGCCAGCCTGGTGCCCAACCTTCCACAGAAGGCATACACATGCACGCACTCACACCTAGGGCCAATTTAGAGTGTCCAACCAACCTACTGCATGTCATTGGGAGGAAACTGGAGCACCTGGAAGAAACCCACGTGACCACAGGGAGGACATGCAGACTCCACACAAAAGGCACCCCAGCTGAGAATCAAACAGGAGAACCTCTTGCGGTGAGACGACAATGCTAACCACTGCACCACCATGGCAGCCCTAAGCAAAGGTACTCTCATCCAGCAGAAAGTTAATTTATTGAACAAAGCAGCAGTAAACACCAGCCTCCACCATACCTCTCAACCTGGAAACATAAAAAATCTGGACAAAGGCCCATGAAAAATAGGTACAAATCTGTATGCTGATTAACATAAAAATGTGCATACATAATTATGTAACCCCGACCACTCCAGTGGAACTGTGGGATACCATCATTCAAACACAAATTGAGAATAGACAAAATATTAAACACAAAATATAACCAGAATGGTCATTTAAATGTGTATCAAACTTTGAACTTGTATAAAACTAAAATACAGTTGTCTTTTATAAAATTAAAATTAACTGCATTGAATCGAGAGAGATGTTGAAAGCTGACAAACAGCAGACCCCATGTAGAAAATCAGAAAAAGAGGGGACGGTGCTGATGATGATGATTTAATTCCAGTCAAGCTGGCATTGTACTAGTTAGCCAACAGGCTCATATCTACTAGATATCTCCTTCAAAGGAGGACATTCTCAGGACTGCAGCATCCACTGCCTTTAAAAGTACAACACAGTACAGTATCTGCAATCCATCTACATAATGTGGGAGTATAACCCACAGCCTTCTGCATTAAAAGCATGCATACTAACTATTGTACTATTTACAATGCAAGCAGACTTGGTACAAGCAGCACTAAACTTATCTTCCCCTGAAGCTCTTAGCGTCTTGTAAAATCCACTCAACACTCAACTATCTCTCTCAACTTTGCAGCACAAGAAATGTGGAAAAAGCCAAAATTTATTGTGGGGGACAAAAGCCCAATAACCAGGGCAGGGACACATTTTAAACATTGCTTGTATAATCTTGGAAAGTTGCTAGAATAAAATGTTTTGTGTTTCCAAATTACCATGGGTTTCCTGAAAAATAGGATGACTGAAACTTAAATGGCTATCGTTATTTAATGGTTCAGGTCTTCTCACTAATTTGCTAGAAAGCCACAAATTTTAAGAGGAACAGACCAAAGAGCCAAACACTGAACACAACTGGTGATATGAGTAGGGAATTCAGGCTCTTGCTCCTTGTACCTAAGGTACAGGGTTTGGGCATGAGTAACCCTAACCACCAGGTATAGTTAACTGGGGCATTTCACACACACACACACACACACACACACACACACACACACACACACACACACACACACACACACACACACACACACACACACACACACACCCTTGTGCAGATATTTGGCTCAGTACCTAAAGCTACAGTTTGTAGACTGAATGTTAAGCAAACAAAATACAGTCAATTAAACAGATAAAATGACACACAAGCAGCCCCAACTTGTAGTTCGTTACTATTTGGCCTGGCAGTGCTAGCACATAAAAATACAGCTTGTAGACTGAATGGACTTCAGTAGTTGTTAAGCAAATAAAATACAATTTTTCATTAAGCAGAGCCCCAGCACATAAAATAGCACAGTAGTAGTTCATAGATTGAAGTTTGAATGGACTTGTTAAGCAGATAATTTAATGCAGTAAACTAAAGCTTGCACTAAGTTGCACAGTAGTTAAGCAGATAAAATAAAATACAGCTTATAGTTCGTAGATTGAATGGACTTTCTTACCTGGAAGCTGAGACCTGCAGACATGTGGGCATACTCTGCAAAACTTAAATTATGCATATCTGCCCTGATTACAAATTATGCATATCTGCCCCCATTGCTGTTTCCCTCCAAATAGTTCAAAATAAATATCCGACCTAGTCCAACAGGCAGTAGTTGATGTCAACATGCATGCCCTGTAGGCTGGTGATGCATGGTTACGTCAGCCATAAATTTAAAGTGGCAATACAAAAAAAAAAAATCGTGAATTAAAGCCATGCAGGAATTTGCGGCACCCCATTATTTTTCCCCTCAAAACCAGTAAATACTGAGGAATTAGGTATGGGTGAGAGGTCTGGACAGCATTAAGAAGTAGATTTATGACTCAAACCATTCCAAGGATATGGAATAGAATATAAAAAGAGATAAGATTAGCTTTGAATCTTAACAGGTTTAAACAAAAACTTGATTTCTGGATTGACGTCAATGTTTATAATGATAAGTTTATTTAGGCAGTGCTCCTACATGGCTTTCAGACCTGAACACTGGTATATAAACGCATGACAGGCCTATTATGGGAGCTCTAGCCAGTATACTTGTTTTAAAGCTATGAAGTGGTAATATTTTGTAGGTAGATTGGTATCAAATCTAGCAATTTTCCTGTAACAGCAGTCTAGTTTCATTTTTTGGGTACTATGAAGGTTAGTCTGGATGGGATAGGCATAGAGGACAGATGGTAATAAGTAGGTTGATGCAATGCTTTATCTAGTGCTGTCAGTAAGAAAGTGTTGTCTTCTGTATAATAAACCAGTTTCTGTTATTTTTAATGGCTTGGAAAATGAGTAGAGCGATTGTTAGTTGTCCATCTATTGTGATTCCTAGTACCTTTCATTGTTGTACTATTTCTATTCTTGTGCTTTTTGGAGAATATTTTGAAGGATTAATTTTGGTCTGAGAAATGTTTTGTGGCGAAGAGCATTAGTTTTTGTTGGTGTGAATATTTCCTTGCCATGTTTCAATGGATAAGAAGGTATCCTGGAAGAACTCATTACATTTTGGGAGGGTTGGGGCAGAGCAGATGAGGGTGCAACATCTGCATATTGTATTGTGTTTGCATGATTGGATGTTGTGTGAAGTTTATTTATAAAAATAATGAGTAAGATGGGTCAAGCAGCAAACTCTGTGGGACTTAATGAAAATGAGCTGGAGTGGTGAAAAGTCTGAGCGATATTTTCTTCCTGCTATCTGTTTGCGAGATAGCTATGAAACCATGACAGGGCTGAATGGAAAAGGCTGAGGGTTGAAAGTTCTGTGAGTAGATTTTGGTTAAATGTGGTGTCAAAGGTTTTTGATAGGTCAAGGAATATAGATGATGCTAAGTTGCAAGCATTTCTCATGTGGTTTAATACTGTGTGTGAAACTGAGAAGGGCAGTTGTGGTACTATGTTAGGGATGAAAACCATGGTGGGTGTTAAAGAGCAAGTTGTTATTGATGAGGTATCCTAAGAGTTATGAATGGATACATTTTTCAGGATTTTG
>NC_056725.1:759378027-759558027 GCF_019279795.1 Protopterus annectens | reverse complement strand
CTAAGATAAAGTGTGAAAAAGTAAATAAGTATAGTAAGCATAACCCTGTATAGAATAACAGGTTTGAAGTAGAGAATGAAAAAAAAAAATATGAAAAGTAAAAGTGAGACAAGATGAAAAAAGTAAAAGGAAGGATGAAAGTGCAGACAGAAAAAGAGTTGTAAGGGAGAAGAGGAAGGAAAGGGAAGGGGGAAGAGAGGGGAAGGAGGGGAAGAGGGGAAGGGAAGGGGAGGAGGGGAAGGGGGTATATAGGGAGGAAAGTGGAAAAGAGGGAAGGAAGGAACATTTCAGCAGTTCTCAAACTGAGGAGTTACACTAGATAAATTTTATTACTTCCTCTGCTTGTCCTTCTTTTCTCGCTCCTTCCTTCCCTCTTTTCCACTTTCCTCCCTATATACCCCCCTTCCCGCCACCCCTCCCCTTTCCTTTTTCCTCCTCCCTCCCTATCTCTTCCTCCCCCTCTTCCCCTTCCTTTCCTTCCCCTCTTCTCCCCTTACAACTCTTTTTTCTGTCTGCACTTTCATCCTCCCTTTTACTTTTTCGCATCTTGTCTCACTTTTTACTTTTTCATATTTTTTTTTTTTTTTTTTCATTCTCTACTTCAAACCTGTTATTCTATACGGGGTTATGCTTTACTATACTTATTTACTTTTTTCACACTTTTATCTTAGGAGCTAAACCAGCAATGTTTTTACATAAGTGTGTTGCCATTAGGATTTCAATAGGAAGTGATGTATTTTGGCACACTTCCTTTTAACCTCTAAAAAAAGCCTTGGTTTCTTGTTTTAATGAAGTTTTTTGCAAAGAAGCTGCAGACTTTTTAAGCAGCGGAAAAGGTATTTTATTTAATTAATTTTGCGCCCATTTAATTTTTCGGAGCGCTTTTAGTATCTTTTGTATGGGCGTGTGGTCATGAGGTTTCCAACAGGAAGTGATGTAATTTTAACACTTCCTCTAAACCTTTTTTAAAAAAAAGTTTTACTGTTTGGTTTTAAGTTTTTTCTGAAGAAGCTGCGGATTTTTCTAGCAGCGAAAACGCTACTTTATTAAACTAATTCTGCGTTAAAATCTCTTTACATTTCGTGGATTTGTATCGACAGACTGCTACCTTTCTGCATTTTTGTTTTTATATTTATACTCATAGGATCGTATGATCATAGCAGATTACTAGACTATCAACCCGGAGGTCATTTTATGCCTAGCCATTTCATCCCAATGTAATACCATAGAAATGCTAGTCAGTACCTAAGATTGCATTTAGTGATGACTGTGACTACACAGAAGTGCTTTGAGGGAGTGCAGTTTTTGGTTTAAGCTCCTAGCATTTAACAGCATGACACTTATTTTGTTCTAGTTAATTTCACATCGATACTATTGTTTTTGAGACCTTGCCTAAAAAGGTACACTGGAGGAGGCAAGAGCCTTTGCCAGCAGTCAAAAGTCTAGAGGTGCCAGGTGCAAACCGTCTCTAGCAAAGCAGCAAGGTTTGTTGACTATGGCTTCGAAGGCTGACAGGAACTGGATCCCCTTTGAATGACACCAGAAAATGAGTCAATTAATGAAATCAATCATTTTTTCATTTATACTTTGGCATCATTCTAGGTGAGGATAGTACGCTGCTCAAGGCTAGGGACATACCTGCCTGATACACAAACTCAGAGAGCTCAGCCATGACTCTCTTCATATAGTCTAGTGAGGTACATCTCAGGTCATTCACACCAACGTGAGCTATGACAGAGTCATAACGATATTTGTTGCTGAGAGACCTGACTGCTTATGAGGTCTGATGAATCCTGGCACTAGACAGGCAGCTGACTGTGACTTTCTCCTAGTCCAGCCTGGTGAGTGGTACATCTGTGTGCCTCACTATTTAGTCTCCAATGACAAATAAATTTGTTTTTTTTTGAGTGCTACTCCTTACTGGCTTGGTGGGTGAGACACTGGTGTTGCTATGTGTCATGGGTGCTGTGGGGACTGTGTTATTTGTAGCAGTCTTGTGTTTGGAGGTTTCTGGTGTTTTGGTAAGCTTTTCTAGAGAACCTCTGTGCATGTGGATTTATGTGTTTGATGCATACTATGTGTATGAGTAGTGGCACTATGTGAATATGTAGTGGTGGGTAAGTTGACAACTTTCTCCGTGTTACTGCTTTGAGTGAGAGAGAGAGCATGTATTCTGGATTCTTGGTGTAAATTACTAGTAGAGGGTTGTCTGTGTACATGAGGGAATTGCTACACTGTCTCAAAAGACACAAGTCAACAAGGTTAGCAAGAGAAACAAGGGTTGTCCAACTCTCCATAATGCTAGGCTGAAGACTGTTGTCACTAGGGGTGGCTATTCAGAATCAAACATGGAGGAGTTCAGTGGGTGGATATTTCTGCCTGTGTTTTAGGAAAATTTGTTGAATTTAACTGTCCGGTTTTGGTGCACAACTGCATGGCACTGGGCAGTGCTGCAGGATGCGCAAACAAGCAGAAACCTGCTGAAATGCAGGGCCTAAATACCAGAAGCTAAAAACTTGAAAATAACTTTATAAAAAGATTCAAAAGAACCAATGAGGATGCTTATTTCAAGCCCTATACTGGCCTCCCCTTACGAGGCAGGTTGCAATAAGCACAATTATCTCACAAAAGTGCAGATCGTCCCCCTTCTAATCTGAGATGGCCTGGAAAATGTGTTCAGAACAAACAAAGCACTACAAACAGTTTCAGAAGCAGCAAGCCTGTATCTGGACTATGCTACAGCTACTAGCTGCCACAGTTTCAGCTGGAAACACTAGAGAATGTTTAGAACAGCAGTAAAATAGCAGTGCGACACTATAAAGATGTTTAAAACAGCAGAAAATCAGCAAGGATGCTCAAAAGAATGTTTTAAATAGTTAACAGGTCAGTTATTTAAAAACTGATTGGTGAGAAAACCAGAACAAGCAGATAACTTACAGACAATAAACAATACCAGTAAATACTTAAACAATGAAGCTAACAAAAAAGCTTTGTAAACAGCAATAAATTTTGATTTAACAGGCGCAATAAAGCAGATAATTGCAGTAAAACAGTTTAGTTTAGTACACAGTAAATAAATAAATGTAGGTAGCTGGCAATAAAAAAGTGCAGCAAGTAGCATAAATAAGCAAAAACAAAAAAACAAAAACAGGCAGCTTATGTTTTTTGGAAGCTCAGAAGCCTTTAGTCATCTGGTATCTCAGCTCAGAGTTGTGGCTGGTAGCCCACCTCAGTTCAGCTTGGCACAAATAAGCAGAAACCTGCTCAAATGCAGGGCCTAAATACCAGAACCTAAAAACCTGAAAAAAAAAACTTGAAAAAGATCCAAAAGGACCAATGAAGATGCTTATTCCAAGCCCTAGACTGGCCTTCCTTTACAAGACAGGTCCCAATAAGCACAATTATCTCACAAAAGTGCAGATAGGCCCCCTCTAATGCAAGATGGCCTGGAAAATGTGCTCAGAACAAACCACTGCAAACAGTTCCAGAAGCAGCAAGCCTGTATCTGGATTATGCTACTGCTTACTGTTTTAGTTTCTGAATTAATTAGATTTCATTCCTTCACTTTAAATTAAGTGGTGTAGTGTTCTCTTTTAATATGTAGGGTGTCTGAGCCTGTGTGTGCTGCAGGGGTGAGTGTGTGTCTGTGTGTGTGGGGTGAGCATGTGTGCATGTGGGTGGGGAGCAAGTGTGTGTGTGTGTGTGTGTGTGTGTGTGTGTGTGTGTGTGTGTGTGTGTGTGTGTGTGTGTGTGTGGGGGCGAGCAGGTGGCTCTGTGCATGGGCAAGTTTGTGCGTATATATGTCTGTGGGTGAGCATGTGTATGTGCATATATATGTGTGTGTGTGTGTGTGTGTGTGTGTGTGTGTGTGTGTGTGTGTGTGTGTGTGTGTGTAAGTGTGGGCAAGTGTGTGTGTGTGCATGTCTGGATGTGGGTGTGTGTGTGAAAACAGGAAAACAGCAGTTGATTTACACACAGTATCCTTGCAACACTGTTTTGTAGAGAGTTGGCCACTGTGTCATGGTCATGTGACATTCTGGATCTGCATATGTTTATTTGTTCATGTGTGTGTGTGTGTGTGTGTGTGTGTGTGTGTATGCAAACATAATTATTGCATATATGGAGTAACAGAACTGTGGAGCAAAGCTGGACCACCACTGGCTTGAAGCTTTACTTGGGGGATAGAGGTGTGAGTGCAATGTTCTTGCTGCAACATCTGTGGGGTGTCCTATGCTGACATGTCTCAATAGTTTTTGCACCTATTCCCCATTATAGCACTGTTTTGGAGAGAAGGAGTCAAAGCCCCACTGTTCACCAACACGAGTAATGTGCATGTGTGTGTGTGTGTGTGTGTGTGTGTGTGTGTGTGTGTGTGTGTGTGTGCGTGTGCGTGTGCGTGTGTGTGTGTGTGTGTGTGTGTGTGTGTGTCTGCTAGTCAAAGTGTAATGGACAACAAGATTTGCAGCTGTGGATTTACAAGTGCTGACAAGGTGATAGGTAGCAGGTGTTATAAGACTGGATTAAGAGACAAGTGTATTGACATTGAACTAACAGATTTGCACACATTATAGGCTCATAGGTTCATAGGTAAGTACTAGGCTATCGGCCCTATGGCCTATATAAGCCTAGCCAAATGAGTTCCCTGGCTTTTGCCACCCAAGAAAATTATGTTCCTGTGCCCTTGTCAAACAGAGCCATAGCAGTGATTCCCAGGGTGAATTTCCTATTACCCATACAGTTGTCAAGATTTCTCTTAAAGAGGGCTAATGAGAAGCTTTGCTTGACATGAATGGGCAGCCAATTCCACAGCAGGGGAAGTCTCTGGGACAGGAATCTATCCCTCCAGCATGTTCTGTTTATTGTGGTGACCAGGTTTAGGTCCCTAGAGCATGTGGCTCAGAGAGATTGGGATTTCTAAGTGTAGCATGTCCATCAGGTCATGGTTAGACATAGCTTTGAATGTTAGGTAGAGGTCGCCTCGGAGTAGGTGATATGCGACGGAGTAGAGCTGGAGTTTTTTGAGACGGTCGGCGTATGGCATCTGTTTGAGGCTGGTAATCCTCTTAGCGAGGTATTTCTGTGGCCTTTCCAGCTGTTGCAGATGTCTTGCGAGGTACATGCCAAATGGGGCATTGTACTCTATGATGGGTCTAATAAGGGATAAGTAGAGAGGAACGATGACCTCTATTTTTCTGGAGGAGAACCCATTTGTGATGAGGTGTGCCATGTAGAAGGATTTCCTGACTACTGTGGCGACGTGATTATCAAAGGAGAGACTACTATCCACCTGTGTCCCAAGGTCTCTTATCACACTTTCTGTATTTAGTAGGCTACTGCCTATGTGGTAGTTCATGGATATGGTATTTTTCCCAAAGGGGATGACAATGCACTTCTTGGCATTGAGCTTTAGGCCATGACTTTGACACCAAGCATCAGTCTCAGTGACGCCTCTTTGTAGAATGTCCACATCCTTAGGTGAATTGATTATGGCTCCTAGTTTGCAGTCATCTGTGAATTTCATTAGCCAGAGATCAGCTGTATTTGCCTGGACTTCAGAGAAGTAGATACCGAACAGGAGAGGACCCAGGACCGAACCCTGTGGTACTCCGCTTGTCACTGGTCTGAAGTCAGATTTGGAGTCGGCTACTTTCACTGTGTGGGTTCTGTCAGTGAGCAGTTGGCCACCCATCTTGTGACATAGGGAGTTATGCCTAGTCCAGTGAGTTTATCTATAATACCAGAGTGGAGGATGGTATCAAAAGCCTTGGCGAGGTCAAGATAGGCAGTGTGCACTACCTTACCCTCATCTACGTCTCTAGTGACTGTTTCAAAGAATTCCATCAGGTTTAGGAGGCATGATCTACCCTTTACAAACCCAAACTGAGTGGGGTCCAGAGTTTGGAGGTTACCTATGTGTTTGTTTATAAGCTCTAGGATGATGAGTTCCATGGCCTTGCAGACCAGGCTCGTCAGGCTAATGTGGCTGTAGTTCCCAAGGTCTGTGGTAGCACCCCCTTTGTGGAGTGGGATAACTGTCACTGTGTGCCACTCCTTAGGCACAAAGCCTGAAGTGAGGCTATGGTTGAACATGGTACTTAGGTGGGGTGCCATTTCAGTCTGTAGTTTGCACATAATGCAGCCTGGGATGTTGTCCAGTCCCATAGATGCTGTGTTCTTGGCTTTGGAGAGTGTGGTCTTCACCTGTGCGGCCATGATTTCAGGGGGTCTGCAATCATCTGGTATGGGCATGGGCCCTTTGGGGGTGAGGGGAGGTAAAGTTTACACTGAACCTGTCTGCCAGGATGTTGGCAATATCAGTTGGTTCGGTAAATGTAGTGCCATTGTGCTGTAGTTCAGAGCAGATCTGAGTGTTCCCATTGAGATTCTTGACATAGCTGTAGAAGGCTTTGTGGTTGTCTTTAGAATCCAAGGAGATTTTATTTTTGTAACTAGCTTTAGAAGATTTTATGAGGGATCTCAGCTTCTTGCTGAGATTGACCAGGGAGTTCTTGCAGTCATGGGATTTTACTCTTTTTCTGAAACAGTTTCTTCCTTCTGTTGTAGAGCTTGTTTATGGCAGGGGACCACCAGATTGGCTTCCTTTATCTGGAGGATATCATCTTGGTTCTGTTGGGGATGGCACGGTCCATGCACTTGTGATGTGCTTATACAGTGCATTTGTATATGATTC
Source organism: Protopterus annectens (assembly GCF_019279795.1). Lineage (NCBI taxonomy): Eukaryota > Metazoa > Chordata > Ceratodontiformes > Protopteridae > Protopterus > Protopterus annectens. The sequence continues at coordinate 759,551,336 of NC_056725.1, read as the reverse complement.
AGCAGTCATGCCACTATTTTCCATCTGTGTGGGTGTAATGAAGTTTGCCACTTCTGACTTAAGAAGCATGAAGTTGGCTTTGTAGAAGTTTTTTACGGTATTTTCCTTAACGGGGGGGAGAGATATGGATGTCTAGGGTGATTAGCTTGTGGTCAGACCTGACCAGTGAGGAGCTGACCTCTGGCGTGAAGCATCAATTTACCCATATTGGTAATGTCAAGGTCCAGGATGTTGCTATCCCTGGTAGGGGTATAGACAAGCTGGTCCAGGACATTAGAATTGATGAAGTCCAGAAAACGTTGAGCAAATGAGTTAGCACATGAGTAGTTTTCCCAGTTGATGAAGGGGTAGTTGAAATCTCCCAGAATTAGGGTATTGGGCTGTATCTCAATATTATCCAGTATATCGAGAAACATGGACTAGGTATCCGGGGGGGGGGGGCATGGCAGGGAACTGTTACACACTACAACCTGAATTGCAGTCTTACCCAGTGTTAATTGTACATGGATAATTTCAGAGGTATTATGTTGAGCAACTAGTCTAGAGGTGTGGATATTCTTTATGAATATGGACACACCTCCTCCTTTAATATTTTGGTCCGGGTTGGGTGGCCGAAAAGTGTGGTAAGAATTGTAGCCTGGTAATGCAGGAGTGCTCTCTGGAGTCTTAAACCAGGTCTCTGTCACTGCACAGATGTCGATGTTCTCCATCTTAAGGAGGGCCTTGAGTGTGTGCATTTTGAGGTTTAGACTTTTAGCATTGAGTAGCATTACCCTTAGATTTTGCTTGTTTATGTCTACTATGGTGGTGCATTTGACATTTGAGTCTGGCCTAAAAAAGGCACTATAGGAGCAGCAAGAGCTTTAGCCAGTATCCAGAATCCCATCAATGACAGGTGCAGGCCATCTCTGGAAAAGCATAGTGGCTTGTCGGTTATGTCGTCCCAGGCAAACAGATACTGGATCCCCTTGGAATGACACCAGAATCTTAGCCAATTGTTCAAGTCAATCATTTTGTCCTTGTACTGTGGCATCATTCTGGGTGATGGCAGGATGCTGCTCAGGGCTAGTGTCATACCTGCCTGGGCCACATGGTCAGAGAGCTCCTCCATGTCTCTTTTCATGTAGTCCAGGGGGGTATATCTCAGGTCATTCACTCCAACATGGACAATGACGGAGTCATACTTGTACTTGTTGTGGAGTGACCTGAGTGCGTGCATTATATGGTGGATCTTGGCACCCGACAGGCAGCTGACAGTGACTTTCTCCTTGTTCAGCTTGTTGAGGGGTACGTCAGTGTGCCTGACTATAGAGTCGCCAGTGACTAGTGTGCTGGGTACGTTGTTTTGACTTACAGGCTGAGGTTGAGTGGCACACTGATTTTGTGGGCAATGTGTTGTTCGGGTAGTGTTGGGGGTTGTGGTTGCTTGCGTTTAAGGTTTGGAGGTCTCTGTTGTTTGGGCAGATTTTTATTGAGAACCTCTGTGAATGTAGGTGTGTGTTTTGTATTACTATGTGTAGGTTTGAGAGGTGCAGGTTTTGATGGACTATGTGTTGAGTGTGGTGTGGTATTAACCTTCTCCTCTTGACTGTCTAGTCAAATTTTGGACTGCGAGAGACTTGCTTTCAGTTTGGCTATTTAAGTGCATCTTTCACAGATGGTAATGTTGGATGGTAGGGGGAGGCAGTTGTCAGTGTACATGAGACAATTGCTACATTGCCCCAAGATGCCCAGATTAATCAGGTGGACAGGAGAAAACACCTGGAGCTAACCCTTGAACAAGCCTGGTTAGTGCTTATTAATTTAAGTACTGGGAGCTGATTTCCTCTTGATTAGTGAGGAAAGTTGAGTGCTGCAGTAATTTGTAGATTATTTAGTGCTTCCAGCATGAGTTGGAGAAGTGAGGAGCACCAGGAACAGTTATGAGTGCTAAAACTAGAAGACTGGCTAGCTTAAGGGCACAGAAACAGTTTTGAGTGGTAAAACTAGAAGATTGGCTAGTTTTAAGGGAACAGAAACAGTTTTGTGTGCTAAAACTAGAAGACTGGCTTGTTCAAGGGAACAGAAACAGTTTTGAGTGCTAAAACTAGAAGACTGGCTAGTTCAAGAGAACAGAAACAGTTTTGAGTGCTAAAACTAGAAGACTGGCTAGTTCTAATGGGAAATCTGATGAGCAGACTTTCTGGCACCGGGAATAGTTTAACTGCAGTTAAATGCTGCTGCATGGAGCGCAAAACCACGCAAATTAGAAGTTATGTACTTACCATAACGTTCCAACTGAGTAGGTGTATTCATTTGTCTGCAACCTGTGGGTCATGGATCCGATATTGGATCCGAACCGGCATGGTTTTCCAGCTATGGATCCGAGCTCTCAGCTCCTCCCCTCACCCATAATGCCCTGCTCTCCCTACATGACCTCAGATCGAGTTTGCCATAAATCCAGATACCCTAGAAAGGGTAACACTTACTATGCAGGAAAATGACAAGGCCAGGGGGATAGGAGGGTGGGGTGGTTGCAGACAAATGAATACACCTACTCAGATGGAACGTTATGGTAAGTACATAACTTCTAAATCTGAAGTAGGAGATTCATTTGTCCGCAACCTGTGGGACAGAGTCCCCAGCTACCTGAATCTTGGGCGGCCGTCATGGAAGGATATTCCGGAGCACCACGGAGCCAAAGGATGCTCTACCTCTGGATGTAATATCCAACTTGTAGTGGGAAATAAAGGTATGGGATGAAGCCCAAGTGGCTGCTGAACAAATATCATCCAGAGGAATCCTAGCTTTAAAGGCTGCTGAGGTAGAAACTGACCGGGTTGAATGGGCATGTACTCCCTCAGGTGCGGGCCTCCCAGAAGCTTGATAAGCCAATAAGATGCACTGTGAAATCCAGCGTGATAAGGAGACTTTGGAAATTGGTTTGCCCAAATTGAATTTAGCAAAGGAAATAAACAACTGGTCGGATTGCCTATGACCAGTTGTCCTGTTCAGATAAAAACGAAGCTGCCTGTGAACATCTAAGGAATGAAGCTTGTATTCACCCTTGTTTTGATATTTAGGGAAGAAAACAGGGAGGTTAATGGATTGATTAATATTTGCTTCAGAAGCTACCTTAGGAAGAAAGGACGGGTTGGTCCTGAGGAATACATGGTCCGGATGAAAGACCAAGTAAGGAGGCTTGATGGACAAGGCTTGAAGTTCCGAAACTCTCTTGGCTGAGGTAATGGCCACTAAAAAGGCTGTCTTAAGAGATAAAAATTTCAGATCTACAGTGGCCGCTGGTTCGAAGGGGGGAGCGGTCAAGGCCTGAAGGACCAAAGAAAGGTCCCAAGGAGGAATCGCTTGCTTTACAGGTGGCCTAAGAAGAAAAGTACCTTTCATGAAGATTTTACACAATTTGGCAGACATCAGTGGGCTGGAGTCATGACCAATATGATAGTGAGAAATTGCCGCAAGTTGTACTTTGACCGTGGAATTGCTGGCACCATCATTAAAAAGAGTGGTTAGAAAGTCAAGCACCAGAGGAAGGGGAACTGTGAAGGGGTCTAGACCTTGCCGCTCCGCCCAAATGGAGAACCGTTTCCACTTGCTGCGGTAAACTTTCCTGGTAGATGGTTTATGAGCCGCTACCAGGATGGCCTTAACGGGAGACGAAATACCGGGAGTCCTGTTCAGGAGTGGAACTGGAGCAGCCAAGCAGTTAGCTTCAGGTTGTCCAGATTCGGGGATGGTAGATGGGAGGGATGAGATATGAGATCCGGAATGGGATCTAGAATCCAAGGTGGATTCACTGAGTGAGACCTTAGGAAAGGGAACCAGATCTGTCGAGGCCAGAATGGGGCAATGAGAATCATTCTGCACCCCAACTGGGAGGCTTTCTGAAGAACTTGGAGCATCAGAGGCAAGGGAGGGTAAGCGTAAAGAAGACCGGGGGGCCAAGCATGCACCAGAGCGTCTCTTGGGGTATCTCCGGTCGGAGGTATTAGTGCGAAAAAACTGTCGCACTTGGTGTTTGAGGGAGACGCAAAAAGACGCAACAAGGAGTTCCCCACCATGCGAAGATGCATTTCGCTACTTGAGCATTGAGAGACCACTCGTAAGGGGAGAGAATGGTGCGACTGAGCTTGTCCGCAAGGATGTTGGACCGACCCGGAATATGCGTTGCGATGAGAAAGCGGTTGGTGGAGCTTGCCCATTCCCACACTCTCATGGCTTCTCGACAAAGAGGGTAAGACCTGGTTCCCCCTGTTTAAATTTTACACTGAAAAAAGAGAAAAGCTACACTTAGCTGAAGAGCTCTGAAAATCCAATCTGGTCACCAGCGCGGCAAACTAGATCTGAGGTCATGTAGGGAGAGCAGGGCATTATGGGTGAGGGGAGGAGCTGAGAGCTCGGATCCATAGCTGGAAAACCATGCCGGTTCAGATCCGATATCGGATCCATGACCCACAGGTTGCAGACAAATGAATCTCCTACTTCAGATCATGGGTTTTTAAGCAGAAAGATGAAAGGAATAGAAATAGCCCAAAACGGCCAATAAAACTACAGATTCTGAGCTGAAACCACTCCTCCAGGTGACAGATAGGCTGTTTCAAAGCTCACCACTCTCACTGATGAACAGAGAAGCTTCCCTCTATCTCAGAAAGGTCTGGGCAACACAGAAACTTACAAACAACCCAAGGAGGGCCTTGAGTGTGTGCATTTTGAGGTTTAGACTTCTAGCATTGAGTAGCATTACCCTTAGATTTTGCTTCTTTATGTCTACTATGGTGGTGCATTTGACATTTGAGCCTGGCCTAAAAAAGGCACTATAGGAGCAGCAAGAGCTTTAGCCAGTATCTGGAATCCCAGCAATGACAGGTGCAGGCCATCTCTGGAAAAGCATAGTGGCTTGTCGGTCATGTCGTCCCAGACAGATACTGGATCCCCTTGGAATGACACCAGAATCTTAGCCAATTGTTCAAGTCAATCATTTTGTCCTTGTACTGTGGCATCATTCTGGGTGATGGCAGGATGCTGCTCAGGGCTAGTGTCATACCTGCCTGGGCCACATGGTCAGAGAGCTCCTCCATGTCTCTTTTCATGTAGTCCAGGGGGGTACATCTCAGGTCATTCACTCCAACATGGACAATGATGGAGTCATACTTGTACTTGTTGTGGAGTGACCTGAGTGCGTGCATTATATGGTGGATCTTGGCACCCGACAGGCAGCTGACAGTGACTTTCTCCTTGTTCAGCTTGTTGAGGGGTACGTCAGTGTGCCTGACTATAGAGTCACCAGTGACTAGTGTGCTAGGTACGTTGTTTTGACTTACAGGCTGAGGTTGAGTGGCACACTGATTTTGTGGGCAATGTGTTGTTCGGGTAGTGTTGGGGGTTGTGGTTGCTTGCGTTTAAGGTTTGGAGGTCTCTGTTGTTTGGGCAGATTTTTATTGAGAACCTCTGTGAATGTAGGTGTGTGTTTTGTATTACTATGTGTAGGTTTGAGAGGTGCAGGTTTTGATGGACTATGTGTTGACTGTGGTGTGGTATTAACCTTCTCCTCTTGACTGTCTAGTCCAGTCTTGGACTGAGAGAGACTGGCTTTCAGTTTGGCTATTTAAGTGCATCTTTCACAGATGGTAATGTTGGATGGTAGGAGGAGACAGTGTACATGAGACAATTGCTACATTGCCCCAAGATGCCCAGATTCATCAGATGGACAGGAGAAAACACCTGGAGCTGACCCTTGAACAAGCCTGGTTGGTGCTTATTAATTTAAGTACTGGGAGCTGATTTCCTCTTGATTAGGGAGGAAAGTTGAGTGCTGCAATAATTTGTAGATTATTTAGTGCTTCCAGCAAGAGTTGGACAAGTGAGGAGCACCAGGAACAGTTATGAGTGGTAAAACTAGAATACTGGCTAGCTTAAGGGCACAGAAACAGTTTTGAGTGGTAAAACTAGAAGATTGGCTAGTTTTAAGGGAACAGAAACAGTTTTGTGTGCTAAAACTAGAAGACTGGCTAGTTCTAATGGGAAATCTGATGAGCAGACTTTCTGGCACTGGGAATAGTTTAACTGCAGTTAAATGCTGCTGCACGGAGCGCAAAACCACACAAACACGGGTTTTTAAACAGAAAGATGAAAGGAATAGAAATAGCCCAAAACGGCCAATAAAACTACAGATTCTGAGCTGAAACCACTCCTCCAGGTGACAGATAGGCTGTTTCAAAGCTCACCACTCTCACTGATGAACAGAGAAGCTTCCCTCTATCTCAGAAAGGTCTGGGCAACACAGAAACTTACAAACAACCCAGAATTCAGCAAAATCTGAAAACCAGACTCTACTAGCTCTAGAAAGGAGGGAAATGAGTACAGAGATTGGATTTTTTGTTTGTTTTTTTCAAAAGTTAGAACAGATACAAGTAAAAAAACATTTTTAAAGCAGGAAACGGCTATCGCACTTCAGTGTGTAGCCCTTTACAATTAAACAGATGAAAAAACACTTAAAAACGATGAATTAAAGTGCAACAATATAAAAATTTAAAAAAACAGTTCAAATAAATAGCACAGTTAATAAAAAATGGTCAGAATAATGTGGGTAGCAAAAATAAGCAACAAAAGCAAAACAGAGGTACTTAATCCACTCAAAGTCTCCCTTTTCTCTCTCTGCCGCTGTAGGACTCTGCAGGACTGTATCATTGTGTGTGTGTGTGTGTGTGTGTGTGTGTGTGTGTGTGTGTGTGGTGGAAAAGAATGATGGAGAAAATCTGTACTGACACCTGCTTGCTGCCCTGCTGAGGGGGATACTTGTGTAAGTGCAGTGGACTGCCTCCAATGGGTAGTGATGGGAATCCTGAGCTGACATCCATCAATCATTTTTGTTTGTTAAAACCATTACAGCAGTGTTTTGTAGAGTGGTGGGAAAAGCCTCAAAGTTGACTGGTATGTTGTGTAAGTATGGGTGGCTGTGTGTTTGTGGTGAGTGGAAGTGTGCCCTTGTAAGTATGGTGTGAATGTTATGCATTGTGAAATGGAGAGATAAAAAGTAAAACTGCTTGGAGTGCCCTGTTTAGAGTATGGTATCACTGCTACAGCTACTGATACTGTTCCGATATATGTGTGTCATGAAATATGCACATGCCTGTCTGATTTGGGGTAGTTGTAATAAAGAACTGATAAGTAGGAGTGTCAGATTGCTTATCAGCGTACCCTACAAGTGTCATTAATTTTCACTTATACTTTTGTTCTGACATACTCCAATCCATAATGCTTTTTGAAAAATTTGTTGGATTCTCATGAACAAATAATGACATTCAATGCAATAAAGACTTATTTTTTTACTTCAGAAAACGAATGCTAATTTGTGTAGTCTTATTTTGCGAACTTACTAAAACAGTAGTATTTCTATTTTCAAAAGTATCAGATTTGGAAGCTTCCTTCATGAGTCTGTTGCTGAGAGGGTGTGAGATATGCTACAAGTATACGACTAAGACAAACTACATAAAGCAATTTTAACAGAAAGTACCGAGTTACATCAAAAGCCTGGGAAGTCATTGTTAGTAGAAACCAAGCACAGTTTCATTGTTACGTAAAGCTTGGCATCAAATACCATAGTTCATGTCATGCTAATTATAACAAAATAACTATACAAAGATAAATACATGAGCAGCCAGAATGCAATTCAAATTGAATATTTCACTGAGCATATTTTAAGAAATGGATAGATTGGCCAAAACTCTGGACTTATATGTGTACTTTTTTTTAGAAATAATTCTTGGAAAATTATATTTAAAAGTGAAGAGACATATATAAAGGAACAGTTTTAGTGGCACACCAGGCTGTGATTTGTTTGAGGTATATTGTTATGTAAAGTTGGCTAACAGCCAAGCTAGAAATGTGAGATTCTAGCTCACTGAAGGAGGGGAGATGGGAGGAGTAAGTTGGCCAGGAATTGAAACTTGCAAAACTGTTCTTTGTAGGTTCATAAGTTCATAGGAGGTTACTGGGCTAATGGCCCTAGGGCCTCTACAAGCCTAGCCATGTAAAAACCCATGTACCCTAATTTACCATAATTAGATGGTCACTGGTCGGCAGAGCAATTCTGTGATCAGTGCCAACTCCCCCTGTCCATGAGGGACATAGGTGCCACCCCTGGGATGAATTTATGGTCACCCATTGAATTGTCAAGGTTGCACTTAAATAGGGTCATTGAGGAGCTCTGCTTCCCATGAAGTGGGAACTTATTCTAGAGGAGTGACAATGTCCGGAAGATATATCTGTTTCTCCAACATGTTTTGCTAATGTCACAGGCTAAGTTGAGATCCCTGGAGTGAATGACTCTTGTCCCATTTGATTTGTGGATGTGCATCATTTCCATGAGGGCAAAGTCAGAGACTGCTGTGTAGGGCAGGCACAGGTCATCTCTCAGCAGCATGTATGATACAGAGTGCAGTGACATGACTTTCAGTCTTTTCATTTAAGTCACGTTTTGGAGGTTCTGGATTGTCTTGGTTGGAAACCTTTGTGGTCTCTCCAGTTGCTGCAGGTGCCTGGTGAGATACACACAGAAGTGAGCATTGTATTAAATTTGTGGTCTGATAAGGGATAAGTACAGCAGAGTTATAACCTCCTTAGCCTTGGATGGGATGCCCTTATTTATGAGATGCACAATCTAGAAGGCTTTCCTTACCACTATGGATACTCGGTGATCAAAGTTTAGATTGTTATCAACCTGTGTTCCCAAGACTCACACAACTGGGTTTGAGCTTTGAGGGGTGCTATCTATATCATAATTAGCAGGGGCTACTTCTTTGCCAAAGGGAATAATGAGGCATTTTTTTTGTGTTTAGTTTTCGTCTGTGACTTTGGCACCAATCATTTGTCTGTGTCAGCCCCTTCTGTAATATGTTTACATCAATGGGGACTCAGATTGTGCCCAATTTGTAGTCACCTGCAAACATGGTAAGCCACAGGCCATCTACCTTTGCCTGGACTTCAGAGAAATAGATTCCAAATAGTAGCGGGCCTAGCACAGATCCTTGTGGTACCCCACTGGTAACTGGTCTACTGGTGAGGGTGGACTCCCCAACTTTGACAGTGTGAGTTCTGTTGGTGAGCCAGTTGGCTACCTGTCTAGTGAGGTATGGGTTAATCCCCAGCTGTAAGAGTTTCTTAATGATCCCTGAGTGGGGAATTGTGTCAAAAGCCTTGGCTAAATCAAGATAGGCGGTATGTACTGCTTTGTCCTCATCCCAGGCTTTGATGACATTCTCAAAGAAGTCCATCAGGTTTAATAAGCAAGATCTACTCTTTTATTTTGGTAATGTGTTGACACTTTTGCAATCTTCTTTCAGAGAATGTGTAGTACATCAGTAGGAACAACATTTCAGTGCAGAACATTCAATGACACATGATCTGTAGACTGTCAAACTCTGCAGTTTTTTTCAGGTGTTCCATTCTAAGTGAATGGAAGTGTAGTCTGACAATAAATGGTAGAACTACTTATTCTTACAATCTGTACTCTCATAGTGCATTATGGGACAGACTTAGCTTTTCAAAGGATAAAAAAAATAAATGAATAAAATTAGGAATGAGTACTTATTTTGCTGCTGGCAGCTTTGGGAGGTGCACCAATTCAAGGCAAGATAAAAAATATAGGTTTTCATCATTTGCCGTAGTGGCCCATTAAAGACTTTCTGCCTCTAGCTAAAAGCACATGGTTTGGTTCATTCTGTCTGCCTTATACCTACTGTAAACCTTTGAGCAAGTCACTTAACCTTGCAAGTGCACTCCTGTCACCCTGAAATGAGACACTTTGTACAGAAGATTTATCCAGTTAACAAGTGGATAACAATAAATAAATAAATTACAATTGTGACTTTTTTTTAGCTTTTGTGTAGCCATTATTTTTTACTTTGTCCAGTACATTTAAGCAAAGAACTTGAGAGATATTTTGGTCTGTTCCTTGTAAAATTTCTGGCTTTCTGACAAGTTGTTGTGGATCGCAGTCATTAAATAATGACAGGCATCTGGGTTTCAGATTTCATATCCTTCAGAAAATTCTTGCCAATTCCAAGCTTGCCATTTTTGCAACTTTCTAACTATAAGAGAACTTACAATCTGTTCCTCAGTTTTGGTCTTGATCTGATTCTTGACTTGAGCTAAGAAGTCGAGTGGGAAGAGGAGAACTGCAGTGTGTTGCACTATATGGTTCTGACAACAAAGAGTTGAGATACATTTCTGGGCCACTTTGCACTTATCCAGTCTCTTGATCTCAAGCAGGTATTCCAGGTCTATTATAAAAGTGCCTGTAAATGATGGTCACATGTAAATGTATGTGTGTGTGTGTGTGTGTGTGTGTGTGTGTGTGTGTGTGTGTGTGTGTGTGTGTGTGTGTGGGTGAATAGGTGAGTATGTGCACAAGTATGATCAGGTAAGGGTGGGTGCACAATATGTGTTGAACAATGGTGTGTATGTAGTTTTGTCTTTGAGAGTGTTTGTGTTGGATGTGTGCATGTGTATGGGGGATGCTAGTTCTAATGGTATGCATTGGTTGCCAGCAGTGAATACTTCAAGGACAGCAGAAAAGTATCTTTTAGTACTTGTGTTAATCATCAAGTAATTCAGAGTTATGCAAATTGGCTGATAATGATGTCTTTTCATCATTGCAGCTAATATGTCTCTGCATCTCTGATTTCCACAATCGTATTAAAGGTCTTTTTTTCTGCAACCTTATAACTTACACCTCGCTCTTTTGTGAATCGTGGCCTTAGTTTTACGCAGCTCTGTCATTACTATTATGAAGTATTTTAAAGTTGTTATAAGACTTTCTTCACTTCCTTCAAGATGAGGGCATACATTGATTGGGAACAGAGACATTTTCTCATGTTTTTTCTTATAACAAAATTAACTAAAATTATCGTTGGCTATCTTTTGCAGAAATTCTGTTGAGCAGATTTCATACGGCGTTAAAGTTCAGTGATATATTTATACCATGGAAAGTTTGTTCAAAACCATTTGGCAAGTCGAGCAGAAATAAAATGAAACACATTTTGTAGTGATCCAGTGCTTTCTTTTGTTTTCATAACATCATACTGGATGAAATGGGGGTTATAGTTGACAGAATATTTTTGCATGGAGCATTTCAAAAAAGAAACAGTTACTAAAAGCAACATGTATTTGAACCATCAGTATTTATTGATTCTGAGTTGCATTTATATCATATTGGGAAGTGGTCTGATGTATTAATAGAATCATTTTAAATTTTATGACAATCTTTACAAAGAGGTTTAGACAAGAAGGATAAAGATTTCCTATTTTAATTTCTCTAAATGATTTGGAATTCTAATAATGTGACAGGAATGGACCCCATTCCTGAGTAAGGGTATGATTAAAGTTCAAGTAATTAGTATGGCTTCAGTCTTTCATATTTGCCAAATGTATATTTGTAAGACCTGTATTGTAAGCCTAACCTCTTAACCTCCATGGCTACTGGGGTTAGGATCATACAGAAAACCCTAATGGTTGTCTAGATGCTTATCTCCTGAGGCTAGAAGTTGCCTAAATGAGGAATAAATGGCCATTGTGGTCATGGAAATGTCAATTGTTGACAAGTAGCAGGGATAAAAGTATATAAAATGCAGCACAACATCTGAGAGTGGCATAGCAGAGATAAAGTGTAAATCATATGCATTTATATGATTATATGTGTGTCCAGCCCTGCAATAGCATTCCTAAATGTAATTCAATATGGTGACCTGCATAGCCACCTCTCATGCAGCTGTAGGTGGATCAAAATATCTTTATTATTTATTTTGTTCAGTTTATGTGTACTACACAGTATTGCCCCTGTGAGGCACTTTGCAGCAGACATGCACTGTATCACCATGTGCATTATGTGTAAGCACCCTCATATCTTTGACAGTACACTGTGGGATGGGATGTATAATACATTCTGCATACTAAGTCTTTTGCTGGGTGGCTATTTTACCTCGTATGTGGCATGTCATGTGCAGATTCTGTCAAATTAATGTGTTTTACTTTGAGAATTTTGCTGAAGAAATAAATGACAGAAAGTCTTTACATACCACATATCTAGACCTTACAAAAGTGTTAACACCATCCCACACTCTGATATACTTGATAAACTCACCAGGTTAAATGTATATCCCTGTGGAACTCATTAGATAGCAAACTGGTTCACAAATAGAACCAAGAAAATTAGGGTACCTCCTCCGAAAGACTTGTCATTAGTTGCATCCCTCAAGGTATGGTCCTCAGGCCACTTGTCTTTGAGATTTGCTTCTTGGAGTTCAAAGCTAATGTTAAGAGCTTATGGCTGACCAGGTTTGCAGATAACTGCTTCATAAACTCTTCAGAAGATACCAGGATCCTTCAGGAAGGCCTTTCCTAAAAAAATGTTGGGGCCAAAATCATGGCTTAAAACTAAACAACAAAAAAATGCATAATAGTATCCTTTGGCAAGCACAGTGTTGCCTGCAACTATCACACTGACAACACACTCCTGAAAATTGATCTGGTAGTTAGAGACCTGGGAATGCATATTGACAATGAGTTGTCCTTCAGTCATGTATCCACTATTATAGGAAAGTCCTTTTTCTTTATGCAGCTCATTAGTAATGATATGGCATTCAGGTTCAGGGAGGTGATTGTTCAACTGTATTCTGCACTTATTTGGCAGATCATTAAGTATAATGCTCCCTTGATTACGTATCGGTCTGAACAACCTGCCACAACTTGAACAACCGCAGCACTTTCTCACCAAGAAAATAAAGGGCCCAAAAATCACAAAACCTACATTGACCATCTAAATGCCAAGTTCCTTTTCTTGGTATTGTACAAACTACTGAGAGGTGATTTCTGCCTGTCTTACTATCTCCATCCTTTCAGACCTACTACACATCCACAAGTCTAACAGTGGCAGAAACATCTGCTCAAGAAATCTTAATCTCTTCTGCAACATAAATTGAACATGCTGGAGGGATAGATATGTTTCACAGAGAAGGCCACTTTTCTGGAATAATTTTCCTCTCTGTTTAAAGTAAAGAAGAGTATGCCCCTTATTCAAGAATAATCTGGATGGTTGGATGGGAAACTGCAAGTTCATCCCTGGATTAACACCCTTGTCCCTGAAGGATGGGGGTAACACATAAATGACTGCATAACTCTGCTTAGTTGTACTTGATATACAAGGGTTTCAGGGTTAAAACACAAAGGGCAATATGTTAATTTTACTTACAATACTAGGGCAAGTAAACCTCTCAGGAAAACATGGCTGGGCTTCTGCTGATCCTAACAAATAAATAACCTAGTAAGTACCTATGACCCTATAAGTCCTCAGATGTATATAGGTGCTTATAATGTGTCAGTGCATGTGTAACAAGAAACACATACACATTTGACTTGAGTTCTGTGGAGTACACTAGGTGTACATATGATTTCTACTTCATTATGCTTTATCATATGTACATAGCTATCGTTCTACACGTTCATGGGTATACATGATATAGTGATAATATGTCTTTTACAAGTTACAGTACATGTATGTGGCATGCATATATTATAACTCTTGTGTGCTTTGCTGAAAGAATGCTGCAGGTAAACACAGGTTTACCATGCTATTAACATGCCAATGGGCATGTCTATTTTCAATGTGTATAACAATATTGGCATTATACATGCAGTACTTTACATTATTTTGGTGTAAGCATATTAACATGTTTAAATGTCCAATGTGCTGTTCTATTCCTGCACATATGGCTTGTGTAGGCATATTGTGTTTTTCTGAAGTGGCATTGACTGTCATGTGTGCTATATGCACTGAAGAAGATCATAATGCACATAAAACGTGCATGTGTATCTTGCTGTTTTATGAAAACGGGTTATGTGTGCCATGAATTATGCTATAGTGGTGTTGTACATATTTTGTTTACAGTACTGCATCATATGTAATTAACACGGTTCCACTTGTACCATGTGTAGTGGTTACCTTATAACGTGTTCTCTTATTGTCATATGGACATCCCCAGACTATGCAGTTTTGTCTCATTATATGGTACATGCCTGTTTACCATATTGTATTCTCCTCTAAAATGGTGACTGTCAGGTCACTGTGCATAAAGATGTAGCAGCAGTGTCTGGAAGCATCAAACAGCCAGTGATGTGCTTGTTGTTAACAGGTAGAAGTGACAGTAAAAGATGATAGTTCTATTATGAGGGCCGCTTTGAGAACAGCTGAGGGTGGTATGGGTGGCCTCATATCTCTTAACTTCTTAGCACAAGAAATCTAGACAAAGCCTGACATAATGGGGGAACAAAGGCCCAAAAATAGGGACAGATTTTAAATACTGCTCTTATAAACTCAGAAAGTTGCTAGAATAACAGGATTTGCGTTAAACTCAAATATACATCATTATTTAGTGACTTCAGTCCTGAGATCAACTTAGTGATTCACCCGAAAACCACAAATTTTATGAGGAACAAACCAAAAATATCAGGCAAAAAATCTGGACATTCTGCAAAAATCTGGACAGTTGAGAGGTATGGGTGGACTTTAAGAACATGGGTCAGCCAGGAGATTCCACAACATGGACAAATGGTAGCACATCTTGATATTATATCTTGTTCATCTTCACCACTTGGAGAGAAACACAGCAGAACAGCATAAGGACTGAAGGAGAAGCCATCAGGATCTGGCAGTGATGTGTGTGTGAAGTAGCACTGCAGGTCATACAGCCACACCTCACCACAGTGTCGACACAACGTGCAATATCCTAACACATAAATTACTAAACTATAGACACTGGTTATATATAGCTCTGATCAGTACAGTGCAGGCAAATATCCATAGACAGGGGTATACTTAAGTGATTACACCTAGGCTAAATTTGTTTACATTATATACAAATGAGATTTCTACCATTCAGTGAGTAACTGTAATCAGATACGCTGGTGACTTGATGCTATGTAAAAAAAAATCATGTCATTGCCAGCCAGTAGGAGTAGTAGCAGGATGTTTGTCTGCAATGCTGGTAAACTGGCACCAGTCGCTAACATTGGAAGTCAACAGGTTGACTGTGGAATGGTCTTTGTGACCTTTGACCAACTTGCCTATCTAAGGGGGAGGGAAAGCAAACTCCAACAGTTGTATCATCTATCTCTTTGTCTTTCTCTGTCTCACTCTTTCTCTCATAGGGACCATGGAACAATGCAGAAGAATTTATTTATGTATTTATTTATTGGTTGTTTGGTTGGTTGATTTATTGTTTGACTGGCTGATATGTTGACCAGGGTAGTGAACTGAAGCAGTTGGATTATTTTCAGGCTAAGCCTGGTGTTTAGAAGCAAAAGTTGCAAATTCATAATTTGATTTAATATTAACATTTGCAATCTGATCTTTGGTTAACACACTTTGTGGATGTTTGTAAGCTATGAGCCATTGTCAAGTCCCCCCTCTGACATATAGTTACAGGCACTTAAACTTCTCAATAACTGCAAAAAAATAGTTCAAACTTAATACTAAACAGTGCAGCATGGTAGCATTTGCTAAGTATTGCTAGCTCCAGCTTATACTATAGATAACACACCACTCTAAAATGAGAAAGTACTGAGAGACCTGGGTACTTGAGTGGATTGCTCCCTTACATTTAACCACCATGTTGCAATGGTAGTGAGGACATTTTTTTTACCTCACACAGCTCATAGCAAAAGATATCTCTTCTAAGTCAAAAGCACCCTTACCTCCTTATATTCCACACTAATTCAGACTAGCATTGAGTACAATGCCCCCATTGGGATGTACCTTATTAGGCATATTAAACAATTGGAAAGACCCCAATGGTTCTTCACTAAAAAGATTAAGGGCTTACAAGACCAAGAGAGACTAAAGACTATATCTCTATATTCAGTTTACTTTAGACTTCTTAGGGGTGATTGGTGGCTTGTTTATAGAGCAATAAAAGGATCTAGGTTTACCAGAACTTTTGTACCTTCAAAAATCAAAGCATCCCAGTAACACTA
This sequence comes from Protopterus annectens, assembly GCF_019279795.1. Classification (NCBI taxonomy): domain Eukaryota; kingdom Metazoa; phylum Chordata; order Ceratodontiformes; family Protopteridae; genus Protopterus; species Protopterus annectens. Next base: position 759,535,313 of record NC_056725.1, on the reverse strand, counting down.
GGACCAGAGATCTAAATCTACTCCAGCAAATAAATAGGGCAAGCTGGAGGGATACAATTGTCACACAGTGCCTACCACTTTTCTGGCGCAAACTTTCTCTCCAAATTAAGCAGTGTGACACACTGCCTTTAAAAAGGAGCTAGATAACTGGGATGGGTACTTATGAATTCACCCCAGTACAAATACATACATACATACAAATATTTCAAACACAGGCATTAATGCCCTTCTAGCCTGCCAATATACCAAAACACTTGTTCCCATAATAAGTGTCCAGGCTGTTCTTAAAAATATCTAAACTAGTATTTTGTTTTAATGTAATTTGGTAGTCTGTTCCATGCATCAGCTGCTCTGTCAGAGAACCGGTTAGTACACTTTTCATACCTACAGAATCTTCTACACATGTTGTCTGATGATTTTCTAGTACTTTTTGATAACCCCAAACATTCCCAGAGGTATTTGTCACTAAATTAATAAAATTTCCTCTTAGATATCTGTAAGAGACACTGTACAAGTTCAGATATTTTAGTCTTGAATAACTTAAATTTTCACATCCATTGGCTCTTTCCAATTTATTCATGCTTGTTTTCTTACAGGGTTTCCATATTGTTATTTCATACTCAAGTTGGGGTCTAATGTAACTAACAAACAATTACTTCATCATTTTTGATTTCCTAGAATTTATAAATCTTTTTAGACAACATATAGTTCTGTAACTATCATTACCCAAATTGGTTGATATGATTAGAAAAACTCATAGCTGAATCTCCCCATATACCCATGTCCATAAATGAGTCTACAGTTTCAATCACTGTGTGCTGTATTAAATATTCACCTTTCAATTTATGTCTCCCAAATCTCATATGCTTAGTTTTCTATGTATTTATCAGCATATTATTCTCCTGTGCCCAAATGGTCAATTTAGTTAAGTTATTTTTCAGACATGCCCTATCTGTAACACATGTAATTAGTTTACCCAATTTCAGGTCATCTGCATATAGACTGTAGAACACCTCAGATGAAAAACTTAGGTCAGAAAGATACAATCTAAACAAGTAAGGGCCTAGGACAGAGCCCTGTGGGACACCCTGACTGTTACCAAAGATTTCACCTGTCCAGTTTCTGTATGATACTTGCCATGTTCTATTTGTAAGCCATTCATCTATCCATCTTATCAAGAATACATCAATACCTAGTTGTACTAATTTAGTGATCAGTGTTTTGTGTATGACCCTGTAAAATGCTGAAGTTAAATCTATATAAATTACATCACAGCACAATTTTTCATTCATAGCTGTTATTATATTGTTATAGAAAATCATGTTAAGGTGGCAATAGATCTGTTTTCAACATATGCATGCTGATATATGGTTTCAAGTCCCAACCTATCCAGTTCTGACAATAACTTATCCAATATTACCTTCTCCATTATTTTTCCAAAACATGAAAGTAGACTTAAGGGTCTATATGATTCTGGGTTTGTCCTATTCCTCTTTCCCTTGAAGACAGGTTTAATAAGAGTATGTCTCCAATCTTGAGGAATCTTCCTATATTTATATGCTCTAGTGAACAATAGGTATAATGGTAATGGCCTGTTCTTCATTGAAAAGGTATTAGCAAAGAAGAAATGCCCTCCTGGCTCAGTTGTCTTATAACTCCTACGGTTCTATGATTTGAATAGTACTACAGGTGTTTATAATTGTCAAACAGTGAGTGATGAAGTAAAGAGTTTATGACAACTGAAATTTATGTACACAAATTTAAGATTAAATGACTTAGTCAGCAGAAAGAACCAGGGAGTAACTGGCATTGACTTACAGGTCTGACAAAGAGTTACCAGCAAAAACAGAGGTTTTACATTACATAAGGAAATCTGCTGTACATGTGCAGTGGTATTGGTTGCAGATATAAAATACATCACTGCAGTAGGGCTACCTGGTGAAGGTAGAGCAGAAAGAAAGGCATATTTAGCCACAGTGTGGCGGGATGACCCTCATACCAAGGTCCCTTCCCAGTGCAAGGGTGCCACATACTCAGGCAGCAAGAAGCTTTCTTCTCTTTGGGGGGCTGCATATTTTCATTGCCTTTAATAAACTACAGTTTTATTAATGTGAGTAAGGTTATAATGAATAACTCCACAGTAAAGTTAGCATTAAACATAATATCAGTCCAGTGAAGCCTACAAGGATTTAGAAATATGAAAAGATGTTCATAGCATTTTTTTAACAGCACATGAATTACGTCTGTCAGTAAACCACAAAAGGTACTCAAAATTTATGGAATTTATCAAGTCAAAAAATCAGCATATATTAATACCATTATTTAAAATTTTAATACGGCCTAAACTACAATAGATTTAGTTACCACATAAAAATCACTTTCCCTGGGATTCAGCAAGCATCCGTGCAGGAATAAGTTATTCCTGCACGGCAGGAACTGTTCTTGTACAGCACGGCAGCGCGCCTTGCATATTCATGAAGGCGCACTGCCTGTGCTGTTAAATGGACACTGAGCTGTGTACAAGTGCAGGGGGTGTGTTTGAGAGCAGAGCTCTCACAATACACATGCCCCTGCACTCCAGAATTGCCTTTCGGCAATTAAAATGAGCGAGAATGCTCATAACACCCCCAACATGTCAGTAAAACAAACGTGGCAAAGGCAAAAGGGACAAATGTCCCACCACCATATACATCTCAAATGTACAGAGTTTCGCAGAATGTTCAGATTTTTGCCTCATATATTTGTGGTGTGTTCCTCCTAAAATCTGTACTTTCCTGGCAAATAGTTGAGGATTGAAGTAATGAATTAATGACAAACATTTGAGTTGAAGACTCCACACCCTTCAGAAAAGTCATGCTAATGCAATATCTATTATTATATCAACTTTCTAAACGTTTCTAAGAGCAATATTTAAAATCTGTCCCTATTTGTCTCCCCATCATTTTAGGGTTTGTCCAGATTTTGTGCTCTAAGAGGTTGAGAGGTATGCCCACCACAAAGCAGAAAGCTGATAAAAGTACAGGGTTTAGCATTAGCAGGGATATTCTGAAGGGTATAGCTAAAATAACACAACAAAACTTTTTTTTTTATAAATGTGATAAAGTTTAACTGTAGCTGCGTGGGTGTGCCCATTACTTAAGTACGCTTAGTCCAGCTTAAACAGCAGAAGAAGTTAAATAGCAAGAGACATCAAACATATACAGTATTGCAATAGTGTAGTGGTTAGAGTATGCACTTTGCGGTTAAGCATTCCTGGTTTGATCCCCACTGTAACCAGTTTGCATTTTAAATGTGACCTCAGTGCATAAACAATTTTTTTTGTATTACCTACTCCCACATCCCAAAGACATGCAGTAGGTGGATTGGGCACTCTAAATTGTCCCTAGGTGTGAGTGTGTGCATGTGTGCCTTCTGTGGAAGGTTGGGCACTGGGCTGGCAACTCGACACCGTAAAACTCCACTGCCAATCATAAGCAGACAGATGATCCACTGTGGTGACCCCTAACCAAGAAAAAGCCAAAAGAAGAAGAAGAAGATTACCTACTAGATAACATATATTTGTTAACCGGAGTACTGCATTAGGTCCAGATGTGAGGTGTCAGTTTAATAAAGTTCTGAAATCTCCATATAAACACATGTGCCCCATACAGTATAGTCACACATGAATAAATGTAATGAAAGCACATTGGGGGATGTCGGGGACAGTAAACACATTTATAATATGTAATGAATGATGAATCAATGCCATACAGCAGATAGTCTATAAAATGAAAAATAAGCAATGCTAAGCATTGCACAGCTCTGTTTACCAGATGTAAGCAATGTGTAAATATGACTGCTAAGCAATGAGTAACCCAGCTAAATGAATTTGCCCATTGGTAAGTAGTACTGAACCTGCCCCTTTAAGCAATGCCAACCTTAGCTAAACAGGTTTGCCCATAGCTTAGCTTAGCTCAGCATATTGAAAATCATCCAATCATGGCAAAGGGTGGGAAATCAGCTGTATTTAAACCCCACAGGTGGGAATACAGCTCATAACTAGTTGCAGCTTCCCACTGTTGGCAGAATGGCTGGAGTCAGAGAGGGAATGTGCTTCCGTGCACAGCACTGGGGCATCCAGGAGTCCAAGGTCATGGCAGGACTCCTGGTAAAAAACCATGATGAAAGACTGCTGCAGGGCCAGTACAAAGGCTCCCAATATAAAGTGGAAGCCTGGGACCATCTCGCCCATGACCTCACCAGTGCCACTGGTATCCCTCGGACTGGTGAGCAGGTCAGGCACCACTATGCCGATTTAAAATGGAGGAAGCGGGACCAGTGAGTTTAAGAATCAAAGCAGAGGGATGATGTCCCAGCAGTGTGTAAGTACTCATACCAGTAACTGCTTAATAATGTCCAGCCTGTGTATATGAGGGATAGGTATGGCTAAATATTTCTCTATTTTTCTTACAGCTGCAGTTGAGCAGGCTGTGAATCAGAAAGCCCATGCAAATAGGCTGCAAAGGCTGCGTCACAAGGCTGGTGAGTAACAATCTTGCATGTAGTAGTCATACCAAAGAAATATAAAAGTAGCAGAAAGTCAGCTGCCAGTATAAAAACTGTTGTGTGTATGGGTTGTACTGAATAAACCAGACAATATGACAGTAATAGTCTCATATAGGTCGTATTTAAATAAAACTGTAACTGCCTGCCAATAAAGCTCTAAATCCTGGACTGGTTGTGTTTACTCTGGTATTGTATGGCATTTTTTGTGTTGCATTCTCTGAATAGTAATGTTGTATTAACCACTGTTACCCACACTGTGCTACATAATAAAACTGTCTAAGAATGTCTGTATAAGACTGTTGTAATTACAAGGTCAGATTGTACAACCGAGAGAGACTTAGACAGAAAACACTAAAGAGATAGACAGCAATATCCAAACAGCACACTCTGCTGAAACTTAAATTGTTGTATGTTTATCAGGCACAGCCATTGTTGGAATCCTGGGAGTAGTAGTAAGCTGTATGCATAATCATACCTCTCAACTGTACACATTTGTTCAGAATGCCCAGATAATTGGCTCATAATCTAAAATAGAACACGTTCTACTACCTGATCCTTTGTACATGAATAGACCTAAAATTGTCACAGAAGGAAATCAGAAACCTTCTTGCCCTGAAATACCTTCTTGCGACTACGCCTGGCCTGGATGCCTAGACCTAATCTAAAATAGAACACGTTCTACTACCTCATCCTTTGTACGTGAATAGACCTAAAATTGTCACAGAAGGAATTCAGAAAGTATGTACAACCACTGCTAAACCTTTGTATTAATAAAGATATCCAAAGCCCTGCTAGGTTCTGTACGCTCCCTTGCCAGGAAACCTCAGCAGCCAAACCCTGACCAACTCTGTGCCCCCCAATTAGCCCCTTTCTAGACCACTCTTTTTATTTAGTCCTTTCTCCTCTTTAATAATTTTCAGCTTAGGGATCTACCTTGGTGGAATCTCAGGTGCGTTTCAGCATCTGTCCACTAGGTGGCTCCCTCTCCCCACTATTATTGTTTCCCACATCTTTTACCTTACTGTCTAAGATACTATACATGTCCTAATTCCCTTGTTCTCTTTTCTCTCTCCCTTTATTAATATCTTAAGCAACACCATCCTATTAAACCCCTTGCCCCTTGTACTTACCTTCTCCACTCAACAGTCCACTGATAGGTTCTCGCTCTCATCCTGCCTTCCTTGGCTCTAAGTCCTGTTACTATTAACGCTGCTTGCTCTCTTCTCTTTCTCTCTCCCTGACATCTACTACCTTAAATGACTGCTATCCCCTTGGCTTCTTACACTCTACTCATAATTGCTATTTTTCTGTTTCACTCTGGTCCCATATATCTACTTACTTACTCAGTCAATGCGTGCTATCTCCTTGGCTTCTAACACTCTAATCACAATCAGTACTTTTTCTACATCATTCTGATCCCATATATCTATTTACATACTCAGTCAATACGCATTATACATCTTCCGGTCTTTACCTGCTTACACCTATCCCTGCTCCTGCCTCCATCTACCTAACACCCTCCCTGAATTTATAAAAGCCTCCCAGTCCCAGGACGCCTTCTTTAAGTATTTCTGCCCCCGGCTGCTGAGTAGCCTGGTGTTGCGTCTGCAACTATAGCAAGGTAAATCTTGTTTTTGTTTCAATAATGCATTGCTCTCTGCTGTAAAGTATATGGTGTTACTGCCAGGATATTCCTGTTTGCTTGTGTATGCATGTTCATTATTTTAACTAAAGAAATAAGAGAAAGGGAGAAAACAGCAGGAATATCCGTATTGTCTTATGCTGAATGAGTCCAAACAATTTGCCCTATCCTGGTTAGCGGTCAATCGCAAATGTTAGGAAACCATTTACTAGCATTGCTTATATTTCTTGTGAGTGCTGGCGATTTCAGCATTAATGCCTATGCTTAAGCGTTGAAACAATAAATATGCCCTATTCTGGTTAGCGGTCAGTCGTAAATGCTAGGAAACCATTTACTAGTATTGCATATATTTGTTGTGAGTGCTGGCGATTTCTGCATTAACGTCTATGTTTAAGCGTTGAAACGCTTTCTACCCATAGACCTGTATTTAATGAATTATTGACGTGCTGATCAAGAATACTTATTGGCGCCAATTCCTGTATGTGTGCTGGCTAAGCATTAAGCGCTTACCATATATACAACCAGTAAGCCTGCACAACATTTATTTAATGCAAAAGGTAGTAGTTTATGAATGATTAGCGTGTTAGTTAAGAACACTTATTGGTGCCAATCCCTGTATGTGTGCTGCTAAGCATTTAGCGCTTAACACATACACTACCATTAAGCCTACATAACATATATTTGAAGCTAAAGGAATTATTATTTTTTTTTAATTATTGGCGTGCTGGTCAAGAGTATTTTTGGCGCCAATCACTGTATGTGTGCTGGTTAAGCGTTAAGCGCTTACTACATACACAACCATTAAGCCTGCATAACATATATTTAACGCAAAAGGAAGAATACAGTAATATATAGCATTTCTAATTAAGATTATAGGAAAGAATGCTAAATAATATAGTTGAGTCGGTCTAAAGGGAACATAGCTAAAGCCACCTAACAGTTAGCTCGTCGAGTGTGCTGGGCAACTTTAACTGAAGACGCCAACCTCTGCATATGTTCTGAAGAGATTTTTTTTCACTTTTATCCTGCTCACTGGCTTATCTATTGCTGTTTAAGAGAATATTTCACTGAAATAATACCTAGCCCATATTGTACTGCTTTAGTGTATGCTATATTTCTGGATCAATGTGCTTCTGTACTGACTACTAAAGTGTGATTTAGTTGAATAGAATGCTTTTTCTCATTTCTAAATAATGTGTAGCACATGCTGAATGGAATATTAGTGTTACTTCTTACATTGAATTGTGTATGCTATTGTGAGCCAAAGTGTTTTCTGTACTGCCTATTAAAGTGCAACCTCTCTCCCTATATTCTCTCTTCTCCAGCCTTCTTGCCCTGCAATACCTTCTTGTGACTACGCCTGGCCTGGATGCCTAGACCTAATCTAAAATAGAACACGTTCTACTACCTCATCCCTTGTACGTGAATAGACCTAAAATTGTCACAGAAGGAATTCAGAAAGTATGTACAACCACTGCTAAACCTTTGTATTAATAAATATATCCAAAGTCCTGCTAGGTTCTGTACACTCCCTTGCCAGGAAACCTCAGCAGCCAAACCCTGACCAACTCTGTGCCCCCCAATTAGCCCCTTTCTAGACCACTCTTTTTATTTAGTCCTTTCTCCTCTTTAATAATTTTCAGCTTAGGGATCTACCTTGGTGGAATCTCAGGTGTGTTTCAGCATCTGTCCACTAGGTGGCTCCCTCTCCCCACTATTATTGTTTTCCACATCTTTTACCTTACTGTCTAAGATACTATACATGTCCTAATTCCCTTGTTCTCTTTTCTCTCTCCCTTTATTAATATCTTAAGCAACACCATCTTATTAAACCCCTTGCCCCTTGTACTTACCTTCTCCACTCAACAGTCCACTGATAGGTTCTCGCTCTCATCCTGCCTTCCGTGGCTCTACCCGCTCCGTTAAGGCTCACTCCCTACCCTGCCCCCAATTTCCACACGCCCCCAGTACCTCTACATTTATACCTTCATAACCACACCCACTACACCACCTAGCCAATCACTCTCCGTAACTCTCTCAATAGCCACTCCCTTACCCCGCCCATACTAAACGATCACTCATCCCCCTAGAAAACCCTACCTGATGAATTAGTCTCCACTGCTTAGCACCCACTACCTAACCCCACCCATATCAATCATTACTCTGTACCATACTCCCCACAACTAATCAGAGGCATACCTACTTCTAGTGCATATAACCCTCCAGCTCCTAAAAGTTTACTTAGCAACAACATAGCAACTTTTAACAACCATTTTCCTTTCTTTTTGTTTTAAACAGCCAACATTATAATGTTCCCTAAACCCATGGCCTCCTCCACTCTACTACTACTCCTCAACATAGTCTACATTACTACCTCACCCAACCCATATATACTAACCATTCACAAGCCTTCCACATTACCATACATCTTAACTCACCCCCCTTAAAACCACACACCATAATATCTCCCCATCTTTATCCTATAACAAACCAGCTACTCTTTTCTTATAAACTTATTACCCCTCATAAACATTCTACCTCCATAATAGCTAACAAATCCTTTATCAACATAATAAACTCCAACCCATACTCTAAGCAGTCCAAACACCACTCCAACCCAATCCTACATCTAATATCCACTCTAATATCAGGAGATATTCACCCTAACCCTGGCCCCTCCACCTCTTCCACTACAGACAAGTCTATACTATTCACCTCTCTAAACTCCCAAAGCATAGTAAACAAAGTCCCAAACCTCCATGCCTGGCTCATACATAATAAACCTGACATCCTATCTATCTCTGAAACTTGGCTAAAACCCCACATAAAAGACCATGAAATAACACGACCCAACTACTCTATCATCAGAAAAGATAGATCCCACAAAAAGGGGGGTGGAGTAGCTCTACTATACTCATCCTCCTTGTCAGTCACCCCTTATAACAAATCTATCCCCAACTTCAATAATGCCGAACTACTCCTAACACAATTTCAAATTAATAAACACAAGCACATATGCATAGCCTCCCTCTACATCCCCCCGGTGACAATATTACTACACTTGAGAATATCCTCTTTTGGCTCTCCACCAACATTAGCAATGAAATAATAATCTTGGGTGATACAAACATAAATTGGATTTCCATTCAGTCTTCCACAAACCCACTTAATATCAACCTTTATAACTTCTCACAGCTAACTCGCCCCTCAAAAACTCTCTCCAATGGTAGCATTCTAGACTGGATTCTAGTCTCTCACCCTCATTATTTCTCTGATAGTGGTATACTTCCAGACTCCCTTAGGTGTCACCTACCCACCTTCACATATCGACTCCCTACACCTTTACAGAGAACACATAATTATATCACTACCCACAACCAAAAAAACTTTAACCCAATAGCTTTCACTGACTCTCTAATAGTAATTGACTGGAACATTCTAAAAACTCTACCCCTAGATAATGCAGTGGCCCACTTCAATTCAACCTTCTTAAACCTTCTAGACTACCATGCTCCTTTAAGGTCTAAAAGAATAAAACTAAAAACCACCCCCTGGCTAACCAAAAACACACTAACAGCCATGCGACACAGAGATAAAGTCTGGGCACTCTACCAGAAAAATAAATCTCCCCTCACCTATACTGAATACAAAACACTTAGAAACAAAGTAAAAAAGCTCATTATCACTGATCGACAAAATTACTTCTCCATACTCCAAAACAATAATAAAACAAACCCTCAGAAATTCTGGAAGGGAATCTCTACCCTCATCAATCCTGGTAAAACAGTCAACCCCAGCCCAGACCCCAATGCTCTTGACATAGACTTGGCTACACAATTTAACTCTTTTTTCATTAATTCTATTTCCAAACTAACCTCTTCATTCTCCAACACCACCACATCCTCCACTTCACCCTCATCCTCCTCCACTAACACTCTTCCTTCCACTTCTACCACCACTCCCACCTCCTCTCCATTACCACCACCCACTAATACCCTAACTCCCCTTTCCTCACCTTTCTCACTAAAGCCCATTCCTACATCTACCATAAAAAAACTCCTCCAGAAACTAAAGACATGCTCTAATGCCCCAGATAATATTCCTTCATACTTCCTTAGCATAGCTGCAGAAGCCATTGCTTGCCCTATTAGCATACTAATCAACCGCTCTATCCAAGAAAGCATAGTACCCCAAATTTGGAAAAAGGCTTTTATCATACCTTTACATAAAGGTGGCAATAATAACAATATTACAAACTTCCGTCCCATAGCTATCTTGCTCCCATCTCTAAACTCCTAGAAAAGTGTATCCATCTACAGCTCCTACCTTACCTCTTAGACAATCACCTGCTAACTCCAACTCAGCATGGTTTTAGACCCAGTCATAGCACTATGACAGCCCTCCTCTCCTTTCTAGAAACTATAAATAAAGCCCGTGACTCTGGTCATATTGTTTCTACCCTCTTACTTGACCTCTCAAAGGCCTTTGACACTATCTCTCACAAACTACTTCTAACTAAACTCTCTCAGCTTAACTTATCTCCTTCCTCACTGAACTGGTTCTCTAGTTACTTATCTAATAGATACCAAGCAGTAAATTGGAAAACAGCCACCTCCTCATTCCTTAATACTCCAACCGGAGTTCCCCAAGGTTCCATACTGGGTCCTCTCCTATTTAACATATTCATAAATGACTTCCACAACTCTATCCCATTCTCTAACATTATCCAATATGCAGATGATCCAACTATCATCTGTTCTGCCACATCCAGCCCAGCACTACAAAAGCTTACACAAGATGCATTCTCCATCACTGAACTATGGATGAAAGAAAACCACCTTGCACGTAATGCTTCTAAAACCAAACTAATGGTATTTACCCCCTCTAAACACATCTCTGTCAATACTAATTCTCTTTCAATCACCAGCCACAACAACTCATCATTGGAATTGCTGTCAGAAGCTAAGTTACTCGGGGTTCAAATCGATAGTCATCTTAAATTCAACTCCCACATTCAACTAAATATAAAAAAAAAACATCAAAAACTAGGCATGCTCTACCAACACAATCGCTACCTTAAACCCTCCACTAAAATCAGTCTCTCTACCTCATTCCTCATCCCCTCTCTTCTCTATGGAGCACCACTCCTAACATCCAATTTTCTGTTAAAACACAACTTTCTTCTTGCTATAACAAAATTGCTAAATTTGCTACCAGCCATAAGACTTCTACCCACCACTGCTCTTCACTCCATAAACTAAAATGGCTAGAGTTACCCAATCAACTCATCTATTCTCAACTTACTGTTGCTCACAAGCTTATTTTTAAACCCTGCCTCTGTCCATCCCTTTCCTCTGCCTTCAAATTGCACCTTCCCAATAGAATACTTAGATCTAATAACCAAAATCTAATTGAATTGCACAAACCTAATCGTCCCCCAGGAAAAAATCTCCTATCCTTTAGTCTAGCATGGCTCTGGAACTCCCTACCACCTGTCATTCGTACCACCTTTAACCACCTGACATTCAAAAAATCTCTTCACTCTCATCTACTATCCCAGTGGGAATGCTCATGCACCCATCCATCATATCTACTATCCCAGTGGGAATGTTCATGCACCCGTCCATCATATCTACTATCCCAGTGGGAATGCTCATGCACCCATCCATCATATCTACTATCCCAGTGGGAATGCTCTTGCACCTGTCCATCATATCTACTATCCCAGTGGGAATGCTCTTGCACCTGTCCATCATATCTACTATCCCAGTGGGAATGCTCTTGCACCCGTCCATCATATCTACTATCCCAGTGGGAATGCTCTTCATCATATCTACTATCCCAGTGGGAATGCTCACCCATCCATCATATCTACTATCCCAGTGGGAAGGCTCTTGCACCCATCCATCATATCTACTATCCCAGTGGGAAGGCTCTTGCACCCATCCATCATATCTACTATCCCAGTGGGAAGGCTCTTGCACCCATCCATCATATCTACTATCCCAGTGGGAAGGCTCTTGCACCCATCCATCATATCTACTATCCCAGTGGGAAGGCTCTTGCACCCATCCATCATATCTACTATCCCAGTGGGAATGCTCCTGCACCCATCCATCATATCTACTATCCCAGTGGGAATGCTCCTGCACCCATCCATCATATCTACTATCCCAGTGGGAATGCTCCTGCACCCATCCATCATATCTACTATCCCAGTGGGAATGCTCTTGCACCCATCCTTCTTGATCTACACTGATTTTCTCACTTTTCCCCTCCACTGAACTTCCCATTCTTGCTTCCTCCATTGCATGCTTCCTTATAATATAATTTGCTTCTCAGGTTCTACATTGGAATGTGCACTTTTCTATAGTCTGTATCTTGTGATGTTTACCACCAGTTTGGTTCTACCAGAAATTGTATGCTCTAACAATATAATTGTTGTAAATATTGTAATAAGGATCTAAACCTATTGTAACCATGTTTATGGAGCTTTTCTCCACAGGACTCCATTGAAAACGGGTTCATCTTGGCCCAATGGACTATCCTGGTAAACCAACTGCAAATAAATAAAATAAATAAGTATTTTCTGCCATTTTACCCTGTTCCCCTGGCAAATCAGTGGGATGATCTCAGAATTTTAGTCAGTAAATAATGACATGCATCTGATTTTCAGACCTCAAAAACTTCAGCAAATGTATAGGAAAACAAACCTGTCACTGTAGCAACTCTCCAAGTTTATGAGAGCAATATTCAAAAATATGTCCCTATTTCTACCACTATGTTGTCAAGCTATGACCAGAGTGTGTACATTAACAGATTGAGAGGTATGTGCATAAAATTAACTTGGAATCTGGGAATATGTGTGGAAACAGTCAGGTAGTGTTACCAGACATTCCCTCCACAGGTCTGTCAGATAAGAAAACTGTGCCTGCCAATAAAGATTGAAATCCTGGACTTGTAGTGCTTACTGTGGTATTATATGGCTGACTTGTAGCATTCAGTAACATCTGATTTCAGAATAGTACTGTTGTGTCAACCACTTGTTTCTCACACTGTGCAACATAAAAATATGTCTAAGAATGTCTGTATGAGACTGTTGTAATTAGAAGGTCAGATTGTACAACCACGAGAGACTTAGACAGAAAACACTGAAGAGATAGACAGCAATATTCAAGCAGCACACTCTGCTGACACTTAAATTGTGGTATTTTTATCAGACATAGCCATGGTTTGAATCCTGGGAGTCGTAGTATGCTGTATGCATAATCATACCTCTCAACTGTACACATCCTTTCAGAATGTCCAGATAATTGGATCATATTTTCTGCCTGTTCCCTTGTCTCTGTGGCAAATCAGTGGGATGATCTCAGATTTGTAGTCAGCAAATACTTTCATACATTTGATTTTCAGATCTTAAAACCTTCAGAAAATGTATATGAAAACAAATCCTGTCACTCTATCAGCCCTCCAATTTTATGAGAGCAATATTCAAAATATGTCCCTAGTTGTACCCCCATGTTGTCAAGCTTTGACCAGAGTGTGTGCAATAAGAGATTGAGAGGTATGTGCATAATATTAACTCGGAATCTGGGAATATGTGTAGAAACAGTCATGTAGTGTTAACAAACATTCCCTCCACAGGTATACCAGGTAAGAGATGGTAGTATTTAGCTATAGGACAGTTGAAGTATACACTTGTTTACAAACATAACACTGGCCAAACCAAGGCCATAGGGCAGTGTAATAGTACCTGTACCTAAATGAGTAGAGCAATGATCATTAAAATTGTGAGAACTACAAGGATATATAAGTTGTTAATTGACATCTCTCTCTCCCCCACATCATATCTGCAACAATAATCTAAATACACAAATCAGTGGGTATGTTTACACCAAACCTACTGTTGGGACATATGAAATGTGTTTCTATTAATGTGCCATGTTGAAATACTATCATTGGTGGCCTGTTGCTATTAATGTAACCTGCATGCCGTTGTAATGGCCAATATGTCTTATTGGTCAATAAATATTGAAATGTGTTTCTATGTTCCATGTTGAAATGCCGTTGTAATTGCCACTGTGGTTCCATATATACATGTGTTCTGTTTGCTATGCAACTATTCAAAATCTGGTGTTTTGGGTTAATGGGAATATCTTTGCATGCTGTTATAACTAATCCTGGATTGTGTTGACTATTACTAACCCACATATGTTTTAAAACTGCAACACCATAGTACGTTTGGGAAAGCCGGTCCCATTAAACCCACCTCTCCCACCTCATCTGGCCATGGCACCGGGCTCCAGCACATCTGGGACCCACCCTGGGACCTCCTCATCTGCTGGTCCTGCTCCACCTTTGGGTGGAACCACCTCAGGGGATGGGGCTCACCCCCCCCGGGAGTGTGCGCGGTCAGGAAACTCACCCGTAGTCAGGTCCATGGATTGGTGCTTTGTGAGTTCCAAAGGGAGTTTGCAGATCTGCTACACCAGCTTGATAGCTGTGTGGTGCATTTAGAGGGTCAGCCTGACCCTCCTACCCAGCCCCCAGCACAGCCACCTTCGGGGCCGTGAAGGTGCAGTGGTGACTGCCCATGGGTGGGGACCTCAGTCCCACTATTTCCATTTGGGGGCTCATGGGCTTCCACTTTCAAAACACCCTTCCCCATCCAAGGTGTTTACCCTCCATGCGTCATATACCACCACTGTATGCTGTCTTGTCTGTCTTGTCTTTCTTCCTACCCAACCTACCTCCCCAAATATACCTAGAAATAAAAAATGTGCCGCATACATAGCTGTCCATTTTGCACACGTGCCCACTGGACATATATAATCTGGTCTAATTGGCTTCACAACATATTACTGTTGTCCTCACCCCTTTCTCAGGGAATTGAGTGTCCAAATCTACTTCCAAATTCAGTATATATGCACAGCTGTTGCTGTAGAAGAAATGGACAGCTATTGACCTTCCCTATACCCATCCTGCACATCCCTAAGTACTATCCCTATTGTCTTTCTCTCTGCGTACCCCCTTTTTCAATACTTTCCTATCACCCCTTTTTCTTTTCTTCTAAAGAAATTAGCATGGGGGTAAGCCGGAGTAAGCACTTTTAAGCAGTAGTAAGTGGGTTTAAGCCTGTTTGCGCACTGGCAAGCAAAGTCAACACAGATTAAGCACTTTTATGGCTAACTGTCTGTAAGCATATTCAACCAGAAGTTAGCATTGCTTACTGTCATGCAAACCCATGCAAACCCACTTACAACTGCTTAAAAGTGCCTTAATCACTCTGTATCCAACAGCCCTTGTTCTGCCCATCAACAAAATAATCAGCTGTTGCAAGTCTCAAACCCAAGAACCTGCTCACTATAACAACAGTGATTTATCACTAAGCCATTTAAACTATGTATAAAGCTGATGTTTTTTCAAGCATATCATGCATCACAATCATTCAACAGTAGAGAAAATGTATTTATATATGTATGTATATGTAGACATACTTGAGTGTGTGTGTGTGTGTGTGTGTGTGTGTGTGTGTGTGTGTGTGTGTGTGTGTGTGTGTGTGTGTGTGTGTGTGTGTGTATATATATATATATATATATATATATATGTATATACACATATACACGGATTCACTATGTAATTTCAAAATATTCAAAATACTGAAATCCCTAATATCAGTATTTCGAAATTACATACCCGAACACACTAAACACCGAAACCCTAAAACCGCGAAAGTCAAAATCCCGATGGCACATTACATATACAGCACACACAAACACATACACACAACTTCCCCCCAACTCAAATATAATATCCTACACTACAAATAAGCAGGAGGCAAGCCTCCCACACCCCTCTACTTATATAAACTAACTCCGAGATCGCACAATCAGACACACACAGGTAATTCACTCCCACACATTGTACACACCCTCGCACACACACATCACAGTCAAAACACACACTGACATACACTAAAGCCCCTAACCAACACACACACACACACACACACAGACACACACACACACACACACACACACATACATACCCAAACTCACATCTTACCATTCACACACCACAACACCAGAAGCGCTAATTCAAAATCTCCTTACTTCGGGATTTTGAATTTCGCACTTCTGGTTTACCGGTATTTCAAGACTTCGCTATTTTAATTTCAAAATATTGAAATTCATGATTTCAGTACTTCAAAATTAAATAGGAAACCCATATACACATATAAAGATATTACTATATATAGATATGTATAAGAAGAATATATATATATATATATATATATATATATATATATATATATATATATATATATATATATATATATATATATATATATATATATATATACAGGGGGTGCACAGCATATCAAACATCCATTATTCCTACATTTGCCACCTTTTAAAATGGCCAGTGTTGGATTCATACCTACAAATGAGAATTATTGCATGAAACATATACCTACACACAATGCAAAGTACATGATACCACACACAAATTTGCATACATAGAAATGCTTATTTGTCTACTATTTCAGTTGTTTATGCCATGTCTTATAGCAGTTAGGTGTTTGGAATACATAATAACTGATTAATGCAACTCTCAAACAAAACATTTGATACAGTAATGTAAAAAACATAACATACTTTGCTGTCCAGGCTAAGGCCTTCAAGTAGTGCAACAGTAAAAAAAAACACTTGTCTTGAAGATAAGAACCAATCAACACTTAATTACAGATGTAGTTCAGCAGACTCCAATTACACTCTGTAGTCATCCCCTAGGGGGAAAAGTATTAGTTGTCACAATGTAAATGTATCTGTTACATAACACTGCTTAACTTAAAACGCCACTATCACACTGACAAACAGAACTGTGTATAAGGCAATAAGCTCTAGCCCACCACTGTCCCCATGGTGAAATGTATAAAAATGTACAGCCATATACCTTAATGTTTCTTACTACTGATATCCCTCACATGTTGTAACAGCCCAGGTTAAAAACATTTAATACCCGTCCCCCATAAAATGCCTTACATGGCCATATAACAATGTTTTCCATACACTGACCTCTGGACTGTACAAGGTTACACATGTTTTGTCCAGCTGTTGCCCTCATATAAGTGGATCCTACCCCACAATTTGTGTGGGAATCCACAACATCACTGGAATGATAGCAGGAATGCCAACACTAAATAATGATAGGCCACAACTTAACAACCTCTTACTGCATGACATGTGGTCAAAGCCTGGTATATAGGTGGAGGACAGAGGCTGAAACACGGGGCCATATTTGCAATATTGCTGTTATACACTGTGAAGTTTGCTGGTGTTACACAATTGGTTGCAACATACCCTTACTCAGGAATATAAAGTTAGAAACACAAATGGATGTTGCCATGCACTGATAGCAATCAACGGAGAAAATGCCACTGATATGTCAGACACAAGACCTGTGTGGTGAACAGACAAAACATAATGGCCATTCCTCTGGCCATCATGTGGATAGGCTTACAGTTGAGAGCTATATAGACAGACTGGATTCCATGCAAAGCTAACATGTACACACAAACCCTGTAAAGCAGCAGTATTCAATGCATATAACAGCAATACCCACACTGTCCGTAGGTCTGGAACCTTATACAAACATGTATTTGGCATATGTATGCAAGTCCTGTTGTAAGAGGTATTGCTACCTGCTGTATGTAACACTGCTGCCCACAAACATGATGTCTTCCATACAGTAAAGGTAAAGGGACAATCCCACATGATGTATTCATTTATAGTAGTGGGTTGCTATGACATTGGCTATTGGAAGTACTACACAGCTGGATGCATGCAATTAGTAAGTGGGGAATACAAATTGGTGCAGAGGCCATCACCTGATCATAAGCATCACCTACAAAAGCCATGCTGCAACCTATTCAAACCAGCTTGATCCCTGTAGTGAAGAGAGAGAGAGAGAGAGAGAGAGAAAAAAAACAAACAATAACCCTAAAAAAATATTATTGCAAACAAAAAATAAAAACACCAACCAAGCAAGATACCCTAGCGGTACACTGAAGAGAGCACAATAATAAAACAGG
Organism: Protopterus annectens; assembly: GCF_019279795.1. Classification (NCBI taxonomy): domain Eukaryota; kingdom Metazoa; phylum Chordata; order Ceratodontiformes; family Protopteridae; genus Protopterus; species Protopterus annectens. The sequence goes on along the minus strand of NC_056725.1, from coordinate 759,517,032 downwards.
TATGTGAAACATGTATGCATGTAATTGAATGCAATACTTCGTCTGTAATAATGGAATAGATGATGTTGAAAGATTTATATCTGCCATCAAGACTTGTTGCTGTAATGATGTCCTGCTGAACAATTTATATGGACATAGCATCTGGCCCTGTGGGCAGTGGGCCATACCTGTCAACTGTGCAGTTCTGCACAGAATGACAAGATGTAAGCCATCATAGTATTTGTTCTGTTCCTCCAAACATGTATATTAGTCTTGCAAATAGCTGAAGGTGGAAGTAATGAAGTCATGATAGTCACATGAGTGTCAGATCCCACCACCTTCAGAACAGTCATGCTAATGTGAAATGTATTATGCACAAACTTCATAGGTTTGTAATAGGCTTATGTACGATATGTCCCTATACATCACCCCTAATGTTAGGCTGTGTCCACATGTGACCCTCTGTTTCTTAGCAAGGCAGAAGCAGAACAGTGCAGCAGTGGAGGAAGGAGGTTCAGAGTGTGGACCTGATGTCTGAAGGATATACAGACATATATATATATATATATATATATATATATATATATATATATATATATATGTATATATATATATATATATATATATATATATGTATATATATATATATATATATATATATATATAAAATATATATATATATATATATATATATAAATGTGTATGTCTACATATATACAAACATACACACACACACACACACACACATATATGTGTGTGTGTGTGTGTGTGTGTGTGTGTGTGTGTGTGTGTGTGTGTGTGTATATATATATATATATATATATATATATATATATATACACACACATACACATACACACACACACACATATATATATATATATATATATATATATATATATATATATATATATATATATATATATATATATATATATATATATATATATATATATATATATATATATATATATATATATATATATATATATATATATATATATATATATATATATATATATATATATATATATATATATATATATATATATATATATACACACATACAGTTTTCCCTACTGCTGAATGACTGTGCTGCATGATATGTTTGAGAACACATCACACATATCTGGAGCTCAGATGGCTTACTGGTAAATTGATGTGGCTATGGTGTGCAGGGTCCTGGGTTGCAATCTTGCAAGGGATGATAATGTATTTGCTGGCCAGAACAAGCACTGTTGGATACAGAGTGATTAAGGCACCTGTAAGCAGTTGTAAGACAGTGCAAAATGGGCAGTTATGTATGGTGTGACATTTGTGTTGGGGAACAGATTGCCCTTTTTTTTGTTAAGGTGAGAGTGGGACGTTAGGGAAGGATAGTAGGTATATATGGGGAGGTAGGTTGGTTTGGAAGACAGACAAGACAGCATACAGGGGTGGTATATGACACATGTGGTGGGTAAACACCTTGAGCAGGGAGGGGTGTTTGGAAATTGGAAGCCTATAAGCCCCCAAACAGAAACAGTGGGACTGAGGTCCCCACCCATGGGCAGTCACCACTGCACCTTCATGGCCCTGAAGGGGGCTGAGCAGGAGGGGCAGGCTGAACCTCTACTTGTGTTATGAGGGCCTCAAGGTGGTGTAGCATATCCCACAATTCTCTGCACAGCTCCCTATGCACCAGACTATGGACCTGCCTTTAGGTTACAGGATCCTGTCTGTGTGCACACCTGGGGGAGGGCAAGCACCATCCTCTGAGGTGGTTCTACCTGAAAGTAGTACAGGACCAGCAGATGATGAGGTCCCAGGTTGGGTCCCAGATGTGCTGTGGCCTGGTGCCACAGCCAGATGAGGTGGGAGAGGTGGTTCTGCTGGGAATGGCCTTCCCAAACATGCTATTGTTTTGCAGCTTTAAAACATATGTGGGTATTAATAGTCAACACAATCCAGGATTAGTTATAACAGCATGCATACATATTCCCATTAACCCAAAACACCAGATTTGGAACAGTTGCATAGCAAACAGAATACATGCATATATTGAACCACAGTGGCCATTACAATGGCATGCAGGTTACATTGTTAGCAACAGGTCAACAATGATAGTGTTTCAGTATGGAACATGAATAGAAACACATTTCAATATTTTTTGTACAATAGGATATATGTCCCAACAGTAGGTTTGGTGTAAACATACCCATTGATCTGCATGTTCAGATTATTTTGCAGATGTGGTGGGAGGGAAAGAGAGATGTCAATTAATAACTATTATATCCTTGCAGTATGAGGTCCTCAGACCTTTTTTCCTCTTTATGCCTTCCAAGTACCAAGTCAAGAGAGCAACTCCCTGCGTTTCTCCACATGAGAATGACATACTCATCAACTTTATTGTACATCACCATGGAACCCTCTTTGGGTGTATGGCCCATGATCTGCAGTAGAGGACTGCCCTGTGGAATGAGCTCATCCACAGGGTAAACGATGTCAGCCTGCATAACCACAATTATGAGCAGGTGCGACATCGTTGCACTGACTTCATTCGCCATGCCCGTCAGTATGCTGCTGCAGTTAGGAGGGACCAGCTGGCTACAGGTAGGGGTCATGCCATCCAGCCCCCACTGACACATGTTGAGGAGCTCCTTGCTAGCCTTGGGGCACCTGCCTGCCAGCCAAGTCAAGAACCTGAAGATAGAATTGTGGAGGTGGGTGCTACACACACAATGGATGAGGAGCATGCAGGTAAGACCCAAGGGCACATTAGTAGACCACTGTTGCTTATCCATCATCATTTGTAAAGTATCTTTATGCATATGTCAGATAACATAGTCTGTCGCTGCAGTGTAGTAATGAACATATGCGCATAATCTGTAGTATTGTGGGTTAGTACTGCTGATGTACTGAAATGCTGCTCCCACCCTGTACAATGCACAGGTGTAGCTAATGACATCACATCTCTCACACAAATATGTAGGTCCCTCTGATATAACACTGGGGTAGCAGCCTGTAGCTGGTGAGTATGGAGGTCTTTTGTTCAGGTTTGCCAATACACTGGCCATGTTATGGCCATGGTATTTGCCATGCACACATTTAACACACCTACCCATAATGTATGCTGTACATGTTCACTTATTGTTGCTGTTAACTGCACTGCATCACAGTGGTCACCATGGTGGCATATCTGAAGGGTATGTAAGAGTCCTGCAGTATAACTAACAATCTGTCAGTGCAAGATGTGTGGACAGAGATAAACATAATGGTGGGACAAATGGCCTACAGTGGGGACATGTCTAAAACATTACCCTTATACAGTGGCTACAACAGTGTATATACTAGTATTACAATGGCAACTGTTACAGATCTACACAATGGCATATCACAATACCACATTCCACAACTTTTACAACCTGTAATGTGATCCTAACATGAGCAATGAATGTGTAATATGGAATCCTATGTTAGGACAACAAATATGGGGAATACATACCTTCACAAACATTGGAAGCATATGTGTGCACGCACTCCAAATATTGGGGAAGCAGCTGTTGACGTACTGCATCATTCAGTTGTCTGGAGTACGCACCTTCCATAAAATACAGGTCCTCAATGTCACACCAAGTAATGGTCTGCTGTCCAAGAAGTATGTCCATGACATTTGCCCACTCACCTGCAACAGAGGCAGCCGTGATTTACACATATCTTACAAACCATGGAATGGATCCCATATCCAAATGGTAGCACTCAGGAGTGGGGAAACGTAGCCTTACCTTGTGATTGCATATACCATGGCAAACAGTGCAGACAAGCATGTATGTGACAATGAAGTATGGGACACCATTAATGTAGAAAATAAACAGATGCCCATCCAAGGCAGATGAAAACACATGTTGCAAACTGGTCACGGAGGCTGCCCAGAAACATGCAGCAACACTGAAGGGCTTGCAGGAATGTCTAGCAGGTACTGCCTGTGCAGTACCTGTGTTGACAATTACCTGGACTCTGCATAAGTGTGGCTTATGGGTTAGGGTAATCAAATGGAAGAGTTGTTCCACAGGAGACATCATCTAGGGCTCTCTACAGGTGGCATATGCATAACATCAAGTCTCCCAAAGGCATGTGTTGCAATGTGTAATGGTGTACCGAGACCAAGGCTGAAACCTACAGACAGTATTAATAAAGATAAATATGCTGCACAAGCAACACCTCAATCCACCTCAGGCTCACTATCTCAATTGATACCTTGCTGGTGCCAGTGTACACCTTTAGGTTTGCTGTTCATTAGCAGGAACTAGGCTGGTAGACGTGGTGTTTTGAATTTGGGATACTGCAAAATGGCACTCATGTGTGGCCCATAGTTGTCAAGCATCTGCAAAAAGGCTGAAGATGGGGAGGGGTGTCATCCTGAAACACAACAGTGAACTGAAGTATACATCCAAAGCTCATTAAGAATGGCTGTATCTGAACACAATCAAGGTCATACATTGTGCCAGACATAACCCTGACTCCACAACAATAGTGAAGGCACTGTGTGACCTCCAAGGTCTGTGCACATGAGCTGACCTTGCAATTTGGCAGAGTTGGGGGACAGTTGTAGGGCGGAGTGATCTAATAATGGCAAGAGAAGATGGGCCATGCTAGTATATCCCTTCCAGGAATAGTAACTGCTGTAGTTCACTTAACAGGTGCTGCAACAAACCATTGTGTTAAGGGTGTGCACAATTATGCAACCCACATATTGTATGCATCCCAATCAACATCTGCACAACTAACACATTTGTTTGATATTGGATTTTATTGCACAGGTCATATGTCACATATCAGGTGTGTGTAATGTTAACATATGCAATATTGTGGCCCTGTGGCATATCAGGGAAGAGAATGGCATGTCAATAAGGGTGTGTACACTTCTCATAGCCAAAGTAAGCTTTGAAGGTTGTCAGTATAATTGGATTTTATTGCTCATACATGCACTGCTAATGATGAGATCTGCAAATCAGATGTCAGGCATTCACTATTGACATCTGTCTTCATATCAACCCAGGTATGTGTCAGACAAATACAAAGGGGCTGTAAGCAACAGAGCAAACATAACTGCCACACATATACACATTCAGCAATGGTGTGTTCACTTGTGAGGTATGGTGCACAGGACATGGCAGGGTGCTGAACAGGTGCACAGCAATACTGTGTGCATGGGTGCAGTGTGTTCCAGGGGAAGGGACATCACCTACTAACACAACTCATGCATCACAGAGATGTATAATGTTGGTAACAGGGACTAAGTATAGCTGCAGTGCATACTGTTGAGTGCCATACATCATGCATGTTGACAGTTGGGTAATGAGAGGTCTGTGTAATATCTTTGTGCTATCTCACCTTTAAGTGTGTGTGTGTGTGTGTGTGTGTGTGTGTGTGTGTGTGTGTGTGTGTGTGTGTGTGTGTGTGTGTGTGTGTGTGTGTTTGTGTGTGTGTAGAGGTAAGCAATGACATTCAGGTCTTAAAGTATGTTTTATGTTTTCCCCTCACAGGTGATAAGGTGGGTCAGGGTCCCTCCTGCAGGAAAATTGATGTTAGTGTCCATACAGACTGTGACAATGATGATAGGTATGGTGAGGCACAGGCGGGGTTGTCAGGGGCTGAAGCTGTGCCATCGGTTGACATCCCACTGTTATCCACCCCATCCCCGCACACAGTCAAATTGCCTATACATACCCCATCACCAGTGGCCATAGATGAGGGACAGTTGGCAGGTGGTGGCATGGGACAGAACAGTGTGGTGACTATGGCAAGTGTGTCTATACACAACAGCTATAGCCAGATGACCAACGAGGTACCATACAGGCAGATGTACAGGGGTGCTCTTAGGAGGGCTGCTGGCCATCATGTCCCTGGCAGAAGTGGTATAGCAGGTGTCACCAGATACATGTTTTGGGCCATCATGGAGGCACAGACACATAAGGAACATCATACCAGACAAGGTCTGAGGCTCCAGAGGGCTACTCATTCTGCTGTTATTGACAACATCCCTGATCCTGCAGGTGCCCACTGTTATTTTGCAGAGGTCCTGGATAGATGGTTGGGTGAGATGGTGGGAATCCTTAACCGTGCAATATCTGTGTTAGAGCATATGGTGGGAGTAGGGCAACAGCCATGGGGACGTAGGTCAGCAACATGAACAGGTGGAGGTCTACATGGATGTGCAACAAGTCAGAGCAACTCCCATAGTGGCAGTACCAGCACCAGCACTGCAGGGGGTGCTGTCCACACCACAACACAGCAGGCCATGTGCACATGGCCCTGGCCAGTCCCAACAGGGACCCGGATCCAGCAGACATTTGTCATCATCAGGGGAGAGTACCATATATGGCCTTGTACCCGGTAGTGCCTGTGGAACCCCTGGCAGGCACAGTTCTTGTGTCCATGGCCGGAGATGGTGAACTGCACATCCTGCCATGTATGGTCTGCAGCTGTCCAACAAACCCCTGTATAGGGCAACCACATGGCCAAACTGTGTGCATACATACACACACACACACACACACACACACACACACACACACACACACACACACACACACACACACACACACATTACCAGCACAGCTAGGGCCCCTCCCTACCTACACACACAACATCTGCACAGCCCAATTAATAATGAAATCCCCTAACACACACAAATGATGTCAAACAAATGGCTCATCCTAGGTCTCTGGCAAGCCCACAACACACCCTGTGCATATGATGATACCTGTGGCACATCCCTGTCATCCATACCATTGATGCAGGGACAGGCTAATATGGTTTTGATGCACAGGGTAAATGTATTAATGTGTGCAATGTAATGCTGTGTAACATGTTTTCAGCAGAAAAGTTTAATGTTTACATGTCAGGATGTGTAACTGTCCAGCCATGATGCATTATAGCTGTTATTAACACTGACTGATTGTGGTCTCCGTAATGAATTCAGTTTGTGTTGTAGGTGTCTATGTGTTAGTAGGATGCTGGTATGCTCTTGTTTCCTACAAGGGGTATGGCGCTGTGGTGACACATTGACTGTGTCATATCCTGGGTACAGCTAAACACAAGTAACAGGTCTGTATAACAGTTACTGCATGTGCTACATGGATGATAGGTCTGAGGGGTGTATACAGGTGAGTGCATGGTGTCTGATGGTGGCCGATGTCAACAGCCCTTCTACCGTGGACAATGGTAAGTGTACTGGGTGGCACACATCACATGTTTGTGTATAACACACACACACACACACACACACACACACACACACACACACACACACACACACACACACACACACACACACACACACACACACACACAATACACAGAGAATAGTGTACATATGGATGTACTTAATTTTGCAGTGAACCCATTTTAGCCTATGTAATTCCAACAAGACAAAATAGGCAAAATATCACATCAGTCTGCTACTTTAATGTCATTGATGATGGTACTGGCAGGGTATGTGCCCCCTTCCCCAATGTAGTGCACTCTCAGCATTGGTAAACATAGATGTGCTGGTGTGGGTGGCACAGCCCTACACTTTGGAGGGCATGGGGTGGTGTAGAGCCGAACATAGCATGAGTGACAACTACTTAACCTGTTAACATAAACTGTACAGTATTACAGCAAACTAAGCGGGGGGTCGGTATGCACAACAATAACCCCAATGAAGGTGGCTCTGTCCACAACATCAACAACCAACTATATATACCAACTCCAGTATCGCTGTACACCTATACAATGGGGAAAAGGGCATTTACACATCTACTACTAGTTTTGATGGAATGAATTTCCACTACATGATTCCTTTGAAATTTTAGCATTTGCCAGTCCGTTCTTGAACAGTTGACCTCCTGGGACATGCATTTTCTGCAAACTGAAGTAGATACCTTCACATACGCAAACACTTACTTGGCAACACTGAGACTAAAACCCCTACCTAGGTATTTATTGCTACTAACGTGTTTGGCCTTAATTGCACACACCACACAGCTTTTATAATAAGGTGTGTCCCGAGTTTCTTGTTAAGTGAAGAACATCACCAGACCTTGTACAGTATGGTAATGGGGGATGTACTGGGTGTTAATAAACAATACATAGTATGACATACTGTCATATACACATTGACAAACACATAACAATCATAAACACATCTGTGAGACCTGGGTTTATCAGTGCTAACTACCTTGTCAGTGAGTCCATTCTGTTACAGATAATTTGCACACAGCACATGCATCATTGGGCAGGATAGTGTACTCAGTTACCTGTATGGTTGATGGTGACAGTGGTCCTCATACAGTGGACCTTGGGACATGTACCGGGGGTACCATAATGTAAAGACAGTACACCCAGCACCCACACTCCACACTGGATATTTTACTCACTGAAACCCATGATAATACTCTAACACACCCACAATCACACATTGACCAGGACTGCAATACAACCCCTTGTCTATCTTATTAGTGCTACTACATGGATATGTATTTATTGCACATGCCACAGGGATAGTAATGTGATGGTTTGTCATGACCTTCCTAATATCAGCAACATCACTATGCCTTATACTTTATGGTCAAGTGTATTTTATTTGGAGAATGTGGCCTCAGAATGCTGTATCCCACAAATATACACACTTGCACACATACACACACTTGCCAGGACTCAGAGGTTAACCCATGCCTATCTACCCATTTGTACAACAGTGTTGTGCTGGTACTGCTAGCTCCAGGTAGCCCATAGGGTAAAGAGTGTAACAAGGTACATTTAATGTCCATTATAGCAGCAGCCATTTCTAACTATGGCAATGGGGGGTGTAGTGTATGAAAAGGTCCTCAGGGTATTATCAACTGCAGGTTTACAAACACACAGACACTGTTATTCTCAGCAATGCACACCAATACATTTGTCAGTACTGGGTCCATAGGTGCAGGTGTTCCTAGGTGTGTACCAGGATATTGTCCATGGAGAGATGAGAAGAGTAGGGGATGTGGGTGCAGTGGTATCATGCCACCTGACATTTGTCAGCAGGCCATCTATCAACTAATACATCATGAGTGATCCTCAGGGTGACAGTTAAATGCAACATCCAATCATCTGATTGTCTCTTGCAGAGGGCCAGTGAAGTGCTCCAGTTGACATGTATGGAACATATATTGCATAACAGTCAGTGTCTGGTTTGGAGACCTATACTCAAGCATGTTCTGTTGGCTGTGGTTGAGGTATCCATGGCATGTGGTGCATACCGGGTGGGGTTTCCTAACTGTGGCATTCATAACACAGCTGGGCAGACATGTCAGTGTCAGTCAAGCATAGATTGCCTTTAAGCAGCCAAGATGGATACCTGACATCTGCACATCTGTACAGAGGGCAGACAGAAATCAGCTAGTCAACAGGTTATGCATTAGGATTAATGTTTTGACAGCTAGATGTCTGACACTGATAGGTATGCCATTCCTACATGACACCAGCCCTCAATGACATGTCCTATACACATAGTAGTATAAAGTTAACATCCACATATCAGATCAATATCTAGTAGCAAGTAATTAATAACACACAGCACACACACCAAGAACATGATAGTTAGTACGCGGAGTCCAGCTTTGCATGCAGGGGTGTATGGTTCCAGTACTGCAATCTGCAATCTACTCTTACTTGGGAAAGCACTATTAGCAGTAGTAACATAATGATACAATACAGGCAAGTGTGACTGCACATAACCTGGGATACTACCCATGTATGAAACATATACAGAAGGAAAAGATAGTTTTACTAGCCATATATACCCAGCTGTCCCACACAGTATACTCACACCTATTGCTACTGTAATGACAGCACATAGAAGCAAGTTATGTACATGGAATTGAATACACTTATTAAAGCTGTCATTACTGTGCTATTTCATCAGACTGGAATATGATCACTAGTTACCAGGGCTGAGCCATGCTTAGCAGGTGTAAGCATTACTTAAATATAAATGCTAAGCAAATTTGCGCTCTGGTAAGCGAAGCCTACACAGTGTAAGCACCTTTTCTTTTAACAGTATGTTAGCACAGCTTAGCTTTGTACAAACCTGAGTAAACCCACTTAAAGCTGCCTAAACCACTCTGTATCCAACAGTCCATGTTCTGCCTAGCAAGGAAATAAACAGCCCTAGCAAGTCTTGAACACAGGACCCTGTAAACTACAGTCACAGAAGTTAATCACTAAGCCATCATAGCTGTGAAAATGATTCTAGTTTTTTCCAGTATATCTGTCAGTACACATACTGAATAGTAGTGAACAACTGCTTTGACTTCTACAATTGTGTAGTACTTGTTAGTGAAATTAGTGTTGAATCAGTATGTTGTTATATCTAAATATACACATATCAGATAAATATGGTCCGATACATCTGGGAAGGTATATACAACAGTCATGTTTAGACATAACAAGGATATGAAAAAAAAATATATATATATATATATATATATATATATATATATATATATATATATAAATAAATATATATATATATATATATATATATATATATATATATATATATATATATATATATATATATATATGCATATTGATTTATTATATATATATATGTCTGTGTGTGTGTGTGTGTGTATATATATATATATATATATATATATATATATATATATATATATATATATATATGTGTGTGTGTGTGTATATATATATATATATATATATATATATATGTATATGTGTGTGTGTGTGTGTGTGTGTGTGTGTGTGTATATATATATATATATATATATATATATATATATATATATATATGTTGTTGTCTTCGGCTTTTCCCAGTTAGGGGTCACCACAGCGAAACTCCGGTCCGCTAATGATTGGCAGTAGATTTTTTCCGTGCAGAAAAGCCAGCTCTGATGCACAACCTTCAACGAAGGTACGCCCATTCACGCATGTCTCCACACAGAAGACACTCTAGCTGAGAATCGAACAGGACAGCATCATACTGTGAGGCGACAATGCTACCACAGCATATATATATATATATATATATATATATATATATATATATATATATATATATATATATATATATGAAACATATGCCCATAACATGTAGTGGAGTCATACTTCAGCACCAATAGTCACAACCTCTTACTGCAAGGGGATGTCATGTAAGTTTTACAGGTATAAATTTGGAATGTTGCTGCACTAACAGGGGGAAGTCACTTCTGATATTGATATGTACGCCATCAGTTACTGACAGACATTATAAGATCAGCATAGTGAAGTACCACACAAATCACAGTAATGATCCTGTGGAATACAGCAGAGATATGACCAATAAATGTGGACAGTCTGACGCGCGCACACACACACACACACACACACACACACACACACACACACACACACACACACACACACACACACACACACACACACACACACACACACACACACACACACACACACACACATTTGCCAGTACTGAGATGCATAGGTTCATTGCTTTGCAGGTGTGTAGTAGGTAAATTGGCCTGACAGGTGTACAAGGCTAGGCAAAGGGAATACCTTGGCATCAGGCCACATGACAATGGTCTCCAGTGTGGCTCAGGGGTGTAGGCCCTGGAGTGGTTCCCAGGGGTGGGTATTGTATTCATCATCCACTCATCTGGGTTACTATTGTGGGTGTCCAGTGATGTGCACTGCTTCCCATGTATGTGATCTATATTCCATAACATGGACAGTGTCTGGGTTGTGCACATGTCCCACATGCATGTTCTTTGACATGTGGAGGTGTACTTGAGGTCTCTGGGGCATGTTGTGTGTACAGATTGTTATCTTCTGATGTAGCATTTTTGACCTCATTTGAGGAGATCTGGCTATGGAACTGAGGTTGTGCCTGCACCTACATTGACAGCATGATACAAGTATTCATTAGAGTTAGTGGCATCTGTCCATACAGGGCATGTGTATAAGGCATGGTATTCCCTTTGTGGGTTACATTTGCAGACTGTGCAGTTGTTGCAGGCATCCAGTGGGAACATAGCAAAAGGACCACTGTAAGCATTTATTTGCCTACTGTAGGGATGGAACAGGGTGCTATTTCCTTTTTTTATTTTATTTATTTTATTTTATTTTACATTTGTTAACCGGGATGGTCCGACTGGACGAGGTCCATTTACAGCGGAGGCCCAGGGAAAAAAAGCTCCACTTAATTAATACAACAGACAATGATAATAATAAATAATGTAAAGTAAAGACTTTGTTATTGAGCAGTATTCTGTACATAATAGAACAGTACACAAAAAAAGATCATATCAGCAATATATACAAGTGAACATTAAGTTAGTCATCAAAATATACAGACAGAGGTCACAACAACATTTCCAAAAGTCAAGGGATACCATTTGTTACTTCCATTTTTACTGAGGGTCTGATAATTGGAGAGAAGAGAGAAAGATGGTGGTAGCATACACTAGGATTAAGTAACACATGGACATAGCCAAGAGCTAATAAGATGATAAGATGAGCCTTAAGGGAGTTTTTGAATTGTTTAGTATTAGGTGTAGAAGTCACCAAGGGAGGGAGATTATTCCAACTTTTTGCTATACTGTGAGAAAATAGAGCTTTACCTGCTGTGTTGTTGGCTGTGGAGATAGAGAGGAGTGATTTGTAGGCAGAGCGGAGTGGTCAATTTTGAATGCAGTTAGCCAGTAGTTCCCTAAGGGCTGGGTTTTTTTCAGGATATTTTAGGTTGTTATAAGCTATGACTAGTTGGTGGTAGGTTAATAACTGTGGGAGCTCAAGCCATTGAAGTTGCCTAAGAGGTATACAATGGTGTGCTCTAAAGAAGGAATTTTTTGCAAACTTGGCGACTTTCTTATAACACGATTCAATTTTCTCCAGGTCACATTTTCTTACATAGGTGAGAATTGGTGCTGCATACATGACTGTGGAAAGAAGGTGGGTTTGAGCTAAGGTGACCTGAGCTTGATCTGATAGAAAGTCTTTCTGTCTGTATAGGGACCCCATTTTTTTGTGTAACTTTTTAATAGTTTGAGAGATATGGATGTCAAAGTGTAGGTTGTTATCTATTTCGATGCCAAGCAGCTTGGAGTGGAGAGAGGGTGAAATGACAGTTCCATTATTGGGGGAGATAGAGAAGGAGAGTGGAGTGGTTTTTGATTTGTTTGGGATAAATAGAAGTAGTTTCGTTTTGTTGGGATTTAAGACAATGAACTCCAAAAGTGCCAGGAAATAAACCAGGAACAAACGTTGCAGAACAAACTCCAAAAGACCAGCAACCAGTCAACTAAAACTCTTTATTCACCAAAATAGAGCAGTTGTTAAGCGCTTTCGTAAACCTTCATCAGAACATCAATTAAACAAAATACTTCCCTATATATACCCCTCACTTACTAATCACATGACTCGTTAATTTAATCAGTTAAAGTAAAACCAACAAGTTGCTAAAAACATTATAAAATACAAATTAATTTTATAGTATATGCCAATAATTTTAACAGGGGGGGGGGTAATAGAACAACTATTGTTTAATCCAGGATAGTTACAGACATCCAATGAAATCTGCCATTTTAATTCCTGTTTGTCCAAACGTTCATTGATTACTCACCCTTGTAAATCCTTTTGTACCTGTTCTATAATTAAAAAGTTAAAATTATGGTTATCAAAGTTTTCTACATGCCTATAAAGTGCGTTTTACATTTTTTATTTTTAATATCTAAAACATGTTCATATATTCGCTTTTTAAAGGCCCTACTAGTTTTTCCAATATAAAATGCTAAACATTGGTTACATTGCACAAGATAAACAACATAGGAAGTATTACATGAAAAGTGCTCTTTAACTTTATACTTCCTATTCCTTATACAAAGACTATCCTTGTTGTTTATATAAGAGCATAAAGAGCAACAACCACATTTTTTAGTACCGAGTTGAACCTGTCTCATACCTGTGCTGTTAAAGATCCCCTTTTCCAATCTAACTTTTAAAGACATATCTTTTTTATAGACCACAATTGGTGTGGGTCCCACCTTATCCACCAAATCATTGTTTTTAAGTATTACATACCAATGTTTTCGATCAAATCACTATCCAAATTAAAAGTAGTAATGAAACTAAGTACATATTTATTCCCTTCAACTAATGTGTTGACATTATCATTTTTATTATTTTTATTAGTCAACTGACAACCCAGTATGGGTAAATATGTACCATTTCCCCTTTTGGTAATAACTTCATTATATACCCTATTTAATAAACCTTCTGGGTAAGCCCTTCTTCAAAACATATCAACTATCTTGTTGGTTTCTCAAACAAACTGATCATTTTTAGAAACCATTTTGGCTGACCAAACAAGCTGCCCCTTTACTACTGCTTTTTATTGATGTTCGGGATGTCAACTAGAATAATGTAGATAAGTGTTGGAAAAAGTTGGTTTCCTGTATAAATTAGAATAGAAACAATGATTTTCAAAATCTTTTCCAACCTCAACATCTAAAAAGGAAATGGTGCCTGGATAGTAATGGGAGGAAAAACTCAAAAAATCAACAGTATTATCTATGTATAGTAAGAATTCATTCAGTTTGTCCTCCGTATCAGTCCAATAAATAAAAACATTGTCCAAAAATCTAAGATATATGGACCGACATTTGGAATACATACTATGTAAAATATACTCGGATTCCCAGTGGGCCATAACCTAATTTGCAAAACTGGGGGCACATGCCACTCCCATTGCCACACCAGTAGTCTGCTTATAGGTTTGACCTTCAAAATAAATGAAATTATTTTTCTAAACTACTTCCATAAGGGACGTCCAGGCATTCACTGTAGTGTTGTTTAATATTTTTGTAGAATATAATTCCTGTTCAAACCAAACTAAACCCAATTCATGGGGTATAACAGAAAATAGATCATGAACATCCATGGTCACAAATATACTATTTAGTTTCTCCAAAAACTGCCATGAGTCCTTTAATATATTAGTATTATTTGATATACCATTTTTATCTTATCAATCCATTTTGCAATATAATAAGTTTTAGACCTACACCCATCAACTACCAGTCTAAAAGGTGGGTGTTCAAGACATTTGTGTATTTTTGGTATACCAAAGATACTAGTTAAGCTGGTTTATCATTCAGCATAAAATCTTAATCATCCTTGTTAATATCATATTGCAAAAGTATATCATAATATCATACAAAAGTAAATCAATTCTCCGAAATGCCACATTGATTTCATTTCTTGACACTTTGCAATATTTATCAGTAAAAAACAAGGCATTGATTTTATACTGATAATCAACTGAGTTCATAACAACCACCCCACCCCCCTTATCAGGTTTCATTACCCAAATGTCACCTTCATCAACCAAATCATGCAGTAGGGCATTCTCATAATCAGTTACATTTGAAAAATTAGACCCATTCCTGCTATTTAAAATATTACGAATATCATATTCACACATTTTTTCAAAGGTTGAAATGGGGTTAATCAGGGGTGGATTGAATACACTGGGTTGGTATAGAGAATTTCTGTTGCCATATAATTCATTAAATAGCATTTTAAAATTTAACTTTCTCGTAAACAGTTTTAAATCACATATTACATCAATTACATTTGCTTGTCGGGCTTGTAGAAAAGTAAAGCCCTTTGACAAAATATCGGCATGTCCAGTGTTGTGAACTTTGGTTGAATAATTGTATATTTTAAAGTCAGCCAGGGTATTTTCAATAATGTCCAAATTCATAGACATTGCATTACTTACAGTTTTATTTAAGTCCACCAGTTCATATTGTTCCACAATGGCCTCCAAAGTTCCTTCTTCAATTGCAGAGCTAAGTTCGCTTTGATAAGGGAAAAGTCCATCTGCCTGTTCAATTATCTCCTGCAATTCTTGGTTTGTTTTGGATGGGCTCCTTGCTTGAAATGTGCTTCCCTGGTGTCCTGTTGTCTCCACGAGGGAAGGCGCTTCCTCATGTTCTGGTTTTGAATGCGTTCAGACTGCCACGGGACCGTCCCCTCTAAAGGGTTCATCTCATCCATTTGCACATTGACATCACTAACATTATCAAACCTTTGATTGGCTCTTCGCTGTTGGTTGCCAAGGGAACCCAGTGTGCTGGATACCCTTTCTTTTGCTCATAAGTACTCATATCTCTTTTAATTTTATTCATTTTACACTTATAGTGCTTGGTACAATAATTATTAACAGACAGACAAATGCCATCATAATCTTTCTTGAAACGACCATAGGCCGAATCCGATCGTATAGTTTCATTCAATTTCACCAGCTTTTGGTCAAGTATTTCAATGCGCTTATTATTGTATTTAACCATTAATCGCATTAAATCGCAACCTGCCCTATCAAACAGGGTATGTAGTTCAAGAAAGTCTGAGTTATTGGCTGCCCCATTAGGGTAGCGCCATAAGCGCAACCCTTTAGGCACTTATTGTAATTCAATATTTTTCCTCAAATAATTATTTTCAAGTTGCAAACGTTTGTACTCAAACAAAGCTTTCTCAAATGAGTCCAATTGGTCAGCCATAGTAAAATTTCCATTTCCATCTTCAGCTCTCCTAGATCCAAGAATACCATCCATGTTAAAAGAAAAGTCATTTACCTTCCAGTCATATATCAGTTCTCCCGAAGCTGTACCATTTAAAGCTGCCTGCTCCCTATTAGAAACCTGGGTGAGGGGTAAACCCAAGAATCAGGGAAGCCACTTTGTGTTGTTGCCATATTATTACCACACACTTGACAAGCAATATCCGTAAGCTGTTGGCTACTTCCCTATATATATGGATTAAACGATAGTTGTTCTATTATCCCCCTGTTAAAATTATTGGCATATATTATAAAATGAATTTGCATTTTACAATGTTTTTAGTAACTTGTTGGTTTTACTTTAACTGACTTAATTAACATGTCATGTGATTAGTAAGTGAGGGGTATATATAGGGAAGTATTTTGATTAATTAATGTTGTTCTGATGAAGGTTTATGAAAGTGCTTAACAACTGCTCTATTTTGGTGAATAAAGAGTTTTAGTTGACTGGTTGCTGGTCTTCTGGAGGTTGTTCTGCAACGTTTGTTCCTGGTTTATTTCCTGGCATTTTTGGAGTTCATTGTTTTATTGTTGGGAGCGTGCTTCTATGGAGAACCAGCAAACCGGTAATACCACTGGCGATGTTTCTACTTTACTTCTACAAGTAAGCCAACAGTTTACGGATACTGATTGTCAAGTGTGTGGTAACAATATGGCAACAACACAAAGTGGTTTCCCTGATTCCTTGGGTTTACCCCTCACCCAGGTTTCTAATAGGGAACAGGCAGCTTTAAATGGTACAGCTTAGAAAGAACTGATATATGACTGGAAGGTAAATGACATTTCTTTTAACATGGATGGTATTCCTGGATCTAGGAGAGCTGAAGATGGAAATGGAAATTTTACTATGGCTAACCAATTGGACTCATTTGAGAAAGCTCTGTTTAAGTACAAATGTTTGCAGCTTGAAAATAATTATTTGAAGAAAAATATTGAATTACAACAAGTGCCTAAAGGGTTGTGCTTATGTCGCTACCCTAATGGGGCAGCCAATAACCCAGACTTTCTTGATGAACTACATGCCCTGTTTGATAGGGCAGGTTGTGATTTAATGTGATTAATGGTTAAATACAATAATAAACGCATTGAAATACTTGACCAAAAGTTGGTGGAATTGACTGAAACTATACAATCGGATTCGGCCTATGGTCGTTTCAAGAAAGATTATGATAGCAATTATTTGTCTGTTAATAATTATTGTTCCAAGAACTATGAGCATAAAATGAATAAAATTAAAAGAGATATGAGTACTTATGAGCAAAAGAAAGGGTATCCAGCACAACCAGGTTCCCTTGGCAACCAGCAGTGAAGAGCCAATCAAAGGTTTGATAATGTTAGTGATGTCAATGTGCAAGTGGATGAGATGATCCCTTTAGAGGGGGCGGGCTCGCGGCAGTCCAAACACATTCAAAACCAGAACATGAGGAACCGTCTTCCCTCATGAAGACAACAGGACACCAGGGAAGTACATTTCAAGCAAGGAGCCCATCCGAAACAAACCAACAGTTATTACAGAAGATAATTGAACAGGTGGGTGGAGTTTTCCTTATCAAAGCGAACTTGGCTCTGCAATTGAAGGAACTTTGGAGGCCTTTGGGGAACAATACGAACTAGTGGACTTAAATGAAACTGTAACTAACGACTACTGGTGTGGCGATGGGGGCGGCATGCGCCCCCAGTTTTGTAAATTATGTTATGGCCCACTGGGAATCCGAGTATATTTTACATAGTATGTATTCCAAATGTTGGTCCATATATCTTAGATTTTTGGACGATATTTTTATTTATTGGACTATTACGGAGGACAAACTGAATGAATTCTTACTATGCATAAATAATACTGTTGATTTTTTGAGTTTTTCCTCCCATTACTATCCAGACACCATTTCCTTTTTAGATATTGAGGTTGGAAAAGATTTTGAAAATCATTGTTTCTATTCTAATTTATACAGGAAACCAACTTTTTCCAACACTTATCTACATTATTCTAGTTGGCATCCCGAATATCAAAAAAAAGCAGTAGTAAAGGGGCAGCTTGTTCGGGCAGCCAAAAATGATTTCTAAAAATGATCAGTTTGTTCGAGAAGCCGACAAGATAGTTGATATGTTTTGAAGAAGGGCTTACCCAGAAGGTTTATTAAATAGGGTATATAATGAAGTTATTACCAAAAGGGGAAATGGTACATATTTACCCATACTGGGTTGTCAGTTGACTAATAAAAATAATAAAAATGATAATGTCAACACATTAGCTGAAGGGAATAAATATGTACTTAGTTTCATTACTACTTTTAATTTGGATAGTGATTTGATTTTTAGTAGTATTCGAAAAAATTGGTATGTAATACTTAAAAACAATGATTTGGTGGATAAGGTGGGCCCACACCAACTGTGGTCTATAAAAAAGATATGTCTTTAAAAGTTAGATTGGAAAAGGGGATCTTTAACAGTACAGGTATGAGACAGGTTCAACTCAGTACTAAAAAATGATGTTGTTGCTCTTTATGCTCTTATATAAACAACAAGGATAGTCTTTGTATAAGGAATAGGAAGTATAAAGTTGAAGAGCACTTTTCATGTAATACTTCCAAAGTTGTTTACCTTTTGCAATGTAACCAATGTTTAGAAATTTTATATCGGAAAAACTAGTAGGGCCTTTAAAAAGTGAATATATGAACATGTTTTAGATATTAAAAATAAAAAATGCACAAACGCACTTTATAGGCATGTAGAAAACTTTGATAACCATAATTTTAACTTTTTAATTATAGAACAGGTACAAAAGGATTTACAAGGGTGGGTAATAAATGAACATTTGGACAAACAGGAATTAAGATGGCAGACTTTATTGGATGCCTGTAACTATCCTGGATTAAACGATAGTTGTTCTATTACTCCCCTATTAAAATTATTGGCATATAGTATAAAATGAATTTGTATTTTGCAATGTTTTTAGTAACTTGTTGGTTTTACTTTAACTGATTTAATTAACAAGTCATGTGATTAGTAAGTGAGGGGTATATGTATAGGGAAGTATTTTGATTAATTGATGTTGTTCTGATGAAGGTTTATGAAAGCGCTTAACAACTGCTCTATTTTGGTGAATAAAGAGGTTTAGTTTACTGGTTACTTTTCTTCTGGAGTTTGTTCTGGAATGTTTGTTCTGGGATTTAAGACAAGTTGAATATCTGTGATCCACCTTTCTACTGAGGTAAAAGATTCCTGGGCAATATGCTGTAGGGTGGTGAGATTTGGGGCAGAGCAGATCAGGGTGGAATCGTTTGCATACTTTATAAGCAAAGCCTGTAGGGTAGAGGTATGTAAATTATTGGTAAAGATAGAAAGGAGGAGTGGGCCGAGTATGGAACCTTGAGGTACACTAATGGTACTTGGGAGTAAAGGTGATATAACTCCTTGCCACTGGACAGCTTGTTGTCAGTCTGATAGTTTTTAAACCATGCAAAAGTGTTAGGGGCAAAGGATAGAGAGGTAGGAGTATCTATTAGAATGCAGTGGGAAACCATATCAAATGCTTTGGAGAGGTCCAGGAATATAGCAGATACACATCTGTTGTTATTTCTATGTTGGTTAACCAGGTTTGTGAAAGAGAGAAGGGCTGAAGTTGTGCTGTAGTGTGGACGGAAACCATGTTCTGTAGAGGAGAAAAGATTGTTAGAGTCTAGGAAATGCATGACCTGAGAGCTTATGCATTTCTCAAGTATCTTTGATAAAGGAGACAGAATGGCTATGGGGCGATAGTTAGAGAAATCATAGGAATTCTCACCCTTATGAAGGGGAATAATGTAAGAGATTTTCCATAGTTGAGGGATGTGGGATTCCTGTATGGAGCAGTTGATTAAGACAGAGACTGGGTAGGATGGAGAGTCGGCAGCTATTTTTAGGAAATGAGCAGGCATACCATCTGCTGCATGAGTAGTGGGTTTAAGTTTTAAGAGGTATTTTTTATTGTTGAGGTTGGGACAGGAGAGAATGTAAAGGGAGGTGGATTGTTAGGAGTTGTTGGTATGTATGAGTAGCTATTTGTGGAAAGTTGAGTTGACAGTGATTTAATGGATTAAATAAAGAGATGATTAAATTGGGAGGCTATATCGTTATCTGTTTTTGTAGAGGTGGAGGTGGGAGCTGGTGTGGATGTTTTACCAGGTTTTAGTAGGGAGTTTATTGCATGCCAGAACTCTTGGGGGTTATTGGAGTGTTTATTTTGTATATCTAGAAAGTAGTTCTGTTTATGAAGCTTTGTTTGTTTTTTGACCTGATTCTTAAGGTGTTGATAGTTTTGTTTGGATAGAGTAGTGTTATCTTTCTTCCAGGTTTTCCATGCCTTGTCTCTGTTTTTAATACTGCTCTAGTGGATTTAGTAAGCCAAGGCGCATAGTGTTGCTTAGCTCTAATTTTTCTTACTGGGGCAACTGAAGCAAAGATGTTAATAAAAGTACTATTAAAATAGTCCACTGCTTGGTCTAGGTCAAGGCTGTGCAGTGGTTCCCAGTTAAATGTTTTTAATATAGTGTTGAGTTCTAGAGGGTTAACATTGCAATCGTTTCTGATTTGTCTATAGACTGTAGGTTTGGGTAAGTTAGTATGTTTTCGTAGGAGGAAAGTAGGGAGATGGACACTAAGTCTGTCAGGTAGACTACCTTATTAGTAATTATGTTCAGGGTAATTTACTAATGTCCAGTGTAGTATAGATTCCTTATGGGATTTTTGTCTACTCTAGTTGGTTCTTGAATGAGTTGAGAAAATCCATATAGGTTGATGTGGTTAGTGGGGCTTTTAGAGTTACAGGCTAGCCAGTCAGTGTTTAGGTCACCTAATAAAATAGTTTCCTGTGGGTGATTATCTTTTGACCATTGTAGAACCTGCACAGAGAATATTGATGCTCTTTTTCTTATTTAACAGTAGGACAGAGCCTACAATCTCAGCAGTATTAAATTTAGGTAGAGGAGTTAGTAGAGGTTGGAGAGAAATTGCATTTTTATAGACAATTGCAAGCCCCCCACCCTTCTGTTCTGTCTAGCTGTAGGATATTATATCCTGGAGGGAGAATTTCTTCATTCTGTGTGCTGGGTTTTAGCCAGGTTTCTGTTATGGTAAGGATGTCGGGGGAGTAGTGAGTTATGAATGTGTATAAGTGAGGATGTTTGTTTGATATACTGCGAGAGTTAAGATTGATGATGAGTAGATCTGCAGTGTGTTTGTTTGGAGGTATAATGTTGCTTGGCCCTGGATTTGGGTGAATATCACCCAAGGTAAGGCGGTATTTCTTTAAAAAGTTAAAGCTTGGTAGTTTGTAGAAAATCTATGTGAAGTTTACTTGATGTTTTTCTAGTGTAGAATAGTGAAACATACTTGTTACTTAAAAATAGTATTGTGTTGTCACTAAATAAAGAGGGGGCTATAGGAAAGCTTATGTATGTAATAACAGGTGTGAAGGTATGTGTTATATGGTAGGAGGTGTGTGGTAGTGATGTGTTTGTGTGTAAGGATGTAATGTAGGTTAAAGTTGTGAGGGTTAGTAGGAGAGATGAAAGTAAGGCCTGCATAGTTTGGGTTTGTGGTATTTAGATGCAAGTGGTAAATTAGGGGTGTGGTTACGGTGGTTGCAGGTGAGTGGCTGTAGGAAGTGGTCAGCTGATTGGGGGTTAGAATAAATGTAGAAGTAGTGGGGGGCAGGTGGGAATTGGGGGCAGGGTAGAGGAGTGGGGCTCAGCCACCACGAGATTACAAAGACAATTGGTGAGCTCTAATCAGGGATAGCAGGAAAAAACAGCCAAATTGGGGTATGTTCATTATATCTGCTTCCCTGTAGTGCAGTGGTAGACTGCTGGCAGTGTGTTGCTGCCTGGTGGCCAAAGTAAGCTACTACAGTTTTACTTGCTGGAAAACACACAGTCAGGAGATATTACACATCACAGTACTTACTGATGTCAGTGACAATGTTGTGGTCAACATGCATGTAGTCCACTGCAATCACATCATGGTGAGGCAATATGCAGGGAACTACTAATATAGTGGTTGTTGCCTAGCCAAGTGTGTTTGTGTATGTGACATGGGTGGAGAGTTGTCTCTGAGTAATACAAGGATTACCTATATTGTTCACCGATCCATAATGTCACATTTAGGGCTATGGATTGTCTACACCAGCCTCTCTGGTGTTTGACATATGTTGTCCTTGTAAGGTGGACATTGTGACATATAGTAGGTCCTCAATATAATAATTTAGCAATACCCACCCCACAATGCATCCTGTTATTACACAATTACAGCAACCTTCACATGGGATACTAATGACAGACGCACACACTTGCCAGTACTAAGATTAAAACCCCAACCTCGCTATACATTGTGACTACAGTGTACTGCATCTATCACATGCATCACATCTTATTAGATGGATGTTGTCTCAAGGTACATCTAAGGTGAGGAACATCACCAGCCCTTGTAAATACTGCCATTGGGTGATGTAGTGGGTGATGGATCCCAAAAATAATTTTACCCTAATCACACATTTATATTTGCCAGGGTTGAGGTTCAAACCTCTATCTAACAATCTTTATGGATCATTATGTTATGCATTTACCACATATAGCACTGACCTGACAGGGTTGGCAACAGGTACTTGTAAGGTGGATGATATCTGCAGGACTGCTAAAGTCAGGCTCTGAGATGTGTATTGGCTGTAAATGGGGCCAAAATCTTTGAGGTACACACACAAACACTTACCACAGATGAGATTCAAACCCATACCTGTGTAGTTACTGTTACAACATTGTTCTGCATTTATGGCATGTGTCACAGAGTTTTTAGGGCTAGCTTTTGTCCAAATGGGTATTTCAAGGTGACTGACATCAGCAGAACTGTTAAAGTAGGGCAATGGGCAGTGTAGTGACTGTGAATGGCCTCAAAACCTTTAATCTCTACACATACACACACACACAGTTGCCATGTCTGGGATTAGAACTCTTACCTAATTAGCATGTTGCACTACAGCATTACACAGTTATCACATGCACCACAGAGGTTATAGGACTAGACTTTATCCAAATGGGTATTTCAGTGTGATTGACATCAGCAGGCTTGCTAAAGTAGGGCAATGGGAGGTGTAGTAACTGTGAATGGCCTCAAAATCATTAATTTCTACAAACACACAGAGCATTATAGTTGCCATGTCTGGGATTAGAACTCCAATTAGACTAGTATGTTACACTACAGTATTACACAGTCATTGCATGCACCACAGAGCTTATAGGGCTAGCCCTTATCCAAAGGGGTATTTCAAGGTAACTGACATCAGCAGGGTTGCTAAAGTAGGGCGATGGGAGGTGTAGTGACTGAGAATGGCCTCAAAAATCACTAATCTGTACACACACGGTTGCTATGTTTGGGATTAGAACTCCTCCTTAACTAGTATGCTACACTATACATTACACAGTTATCACATGCACCATAGAGCTTAAAGGGCTAGCCCTTGTCCAAAGAGGTATTTCAAGGGGACTAACATCAGCAGGCTTGCTAAAGTAGGACAATGGGAGGTATAGTGACTGTGAATGGCCTCACATTAATCTCTACACTCACACATACACACACACACACACACACACACACACACACACACACACACACACACACACACACACACACACACACACACACACACACACACACACACACACACACACACACACACACACACAGATTTTCACAGTTGCCATATCTGGAATTAGAATGCCTACCAAATTAGTATGCTATATTATAGCATTACACAGTTCTCACATGTGCCACAGAGCTTATAGGCTAGCACTTATCCAAAGGGGTATTTCAAGGTGACTGACATCAGCAGGCTTGCTAAAGTAGGGCAATGGGATGTGTAGTGACTGTGAAGGGCCTCAAAACTATTCATTTCTACACACACACACACACACACACACACACACACACACACACACACACACACACACACACACACACACAGTTTCCACGTCTGGGATTAGAACGCATACCCAATTAGTATGTTACACTATAGCGTTACACAGGAGCTTATAGGACTAGTCCTTCTCCAAAGGGGTATTTCAAGGTGACTGACATCCGCAGGCTTGCTAAAGTGGGGCAATAGGAGGAGCAGTGACTGTGAATGGTCTCAAAATCATTAGTCTCTATACATACACATGCACAGTTTCCATGTCTGAGATTAGAACTTCTACCTAACAAGTATGTTACACTACAGCATTATGCAGTTATTGCATGCACCACAGAGATTATGGGGCTGATAATTGGTCAGAGAGTTATTTCAAGGTGGCTGACAGCATGAGTGCTAACATGGGCTATGGGATGTGCAGTGTGTGTGTGAATGGGCCATAAACCATTCCTCTGGAAACACACAACACTCAGTCACACACAACTTTACATTTGACAGGATTGGGTATACAAATGCTAGATGAATACTGATTTGTACTATCATGTTACACAGTTATCAAAAGCCCCATAGCCACTATAGAGCTGAGGGTTACAAAAAGCAAATGTCTACAGTGATTGAAATCGGCACATCATGTGATATTGGCCAGTTGGATGTGTGGTGGGTTGGACTGGATTGGATCTACTTCTCTGAAGTGCAGGCCAACACAGAAGGTCTTTGGCTAACAAAGTTTGCAGATGACTGCAAACTAGGAGCCATAATCGAAACTCCTAACGATGTGGACAAACTACAAAAGGCCTCACTGAGACAGATACCTGGTGTCAAAGCCATGGCCTGAAGCTCAATGCCAAAAAGTGTATTGTCATCCCCTTTGGTAAAAACTCTGTACCCATGAACTACCACATAGCTGGTTGTCTACTTAATGCCGAAAATGTGATAAGAGACCTTGGGACACAGGAGGACAGTAGTCTCTCCTTTGATAATCACATTGCCACAGTGGTCAGGAAATCCTTCTACGTGGCTCATCTCATCACAAAAAAATTCTCATCCAGAAAAAAAGAGGTCATTGTTCCCCTCTACTCATTACTCATTAGACCCATTATAGAGTACAACGCCTCTTTTGGTATGTACCTCACAAGACATCTACAACAACTGGAAAGACCACAGAAATACCTCACAAAGAGGATTACTGGCCTCAAACAGATGCCCTATGCAGACTGTCTCAAAAAACTACAGCTTTACTCCATCGCATATCGCCTACTCAGGGGCGATCTCTGCCTAACATACAAAGTTATGTCAAACCCAGAGCTGTTGGACATGCTCCACTTAAAGAAATCCCACTCCCTCCGAGCTACACACTCTAGGGACCTAAACCTTGTCACCACAATAAACAGAACATGCTGGAGGGATAGATTCCTGTCCCAGAGACTTCCCATACTCTGGAACAGACTACCTATCTATGTCAAACAGAGCTCCTCATTAGCACTCTTCAAGAAAAATCTTGATGATTGGATGGGAAATGGGAAATTCACCCCAGGGATCACTTCTGTGGCTCTGCTCGACAGGGGCACAGGAAAATAATTTTCTTGGGTGGCAAAAGCCAGGGTACATTTTTTGGCTAGGCTTGTACCGATGTGGCCGATAGCCTAGTACCTACCTATGAACCTATGAACCTATGACTGGCCTCATGATGGCAATCTCTTTGTCACTGTCTGCCTCTCTCTTCCCCTCATCTGTGTGTGTATATATTTGACCTATTATAGTGTGTTGGCCTTGGATATGTGTAAGTATTCCTTTCCAATATGTGAGCAAAGCATGAATGGTGTGCAATGTGGTGTGTGTGCACAGACATCTGCAACTGACAGATATGTATAGTCCACTGTTGTTGTCAGACATGGGCTTCATGGGCTTCATTTCTCTGGCTTCATTTCTCTAAGTGTTGGAGCATGCCCAGTATGACCTTCTGTATTTTGCTGTCAGACATGCGCTTCATTTCTCTAAGTGTAGGAGCATGCCCAGTATGACCTTCTGTATTGAGTTTGTGAATCCATTCCAGGTAGGTTGTACACCAGTGCAGGATTTTGTGTAATACACCTACAGCTAACAACCGGTTTCTGCTGGATATCTGTAGATAGGTTGACAATATGGAGTTACAATGGACAACAGATAGTGGGATACTGTAACTATTGCTGTCTGTGCTGCTCATGTTACATGGTTGGTGTTAGCAGAGATATTCAGACATATGTACTGTTTTACACTGTGATGTATTATGTCATCAACTACCAACAGATGTACTTGTTTGCTCACAGTTATTTCCTGGGAAATACAAGATGAATGAAGCTGTGTCCAGTATTGTGGTCTGCAGCCTACATAGTCTTGCACACTCATGCCATTCTGGAGGGGTAGCTGCATACACTTGCTGATGGATCTGCGTAAATGGTGCAGTACCTTGGTACTGTGGTGGCTGAGGATCTCCTGCTTGTACATCTAGCGACATAACAGAATGGTCATATCCTGCTGTGGCCGTACCTCTCAGCTGTACAGATTCACCTAGGTAACCCAGAGTCAGGGCTCATAAATCTGGTCAGTTTCCCTTCACACTGTGGTTTACGAGCGGGTTTGTAGCTACCCATCACTGGGTTTGCAGGCAGGGGTAGTATGGGCACACATCAGAGTTTCAGACTTCACACACTCCATGACATCCATGCTTCTACACCCCCCACTCTGTTATTCTATCCTCTTCCTAACATTATGCAAGTGATATCTGCAAAGTATCCCTATAGTTGTCTCTTCATCCCAGTGTTATTTAGGGGTTGGTCCACAGATCAGGCAGTAGGACATGGTGGGCATGCTACTGGGATTTGTCGACATGGTCTTGCATTTGTGTTCTGTGGACTGTGTTATGTTATTTGGGACCCCATGAGGTGACATACAATGACAGTACGGGTGAGGCACAGGCCTTTGATAGAGGACTGTAGGGCATTTGGTAGTACTGCAGCCCATCTGTAGCAGGCCAGTGCATTCTGTCACTCCTACATTCCCAGGCTGCAAGCCACTGGATTTCTCTGGGGTGACAGGGTAAGTGTGCGAGGTGTTAATGGCAATAGTTCCTGTCCATATTAATCCATTGTTCTGCTTCTGGCAGGGTGCTGCTTACAGCTAGGGACACACCTGCATGGGACACCTCTTCAGCATACTGCATTCTGTGGGTATTCCCATACAGAAGTGGGGGTCATACTGTACTCATTCCCAACAGCAGGGATATGACCTGTGATAAACCTGTGGATGATGGTGGGGTGAGCTGAGTGCATGTGTGATATGGAGGCTTCTTGCAGCTGGCTCACAGATATACCTGGGACATTTCCCTTATGCTGCCTTGTGCACAGACATAGGTAGTCTCTCATTACTTCATAACTGTGCCTTTTGTGGTCTGCTAATGATTGGCCAGACTACATCAGTATTCCATACTACACAGACAACTAATGTGCTGCTAACCTGTATGTACAATTCCAAAGGTGTCTGCAGTTGACAGTTACATTTTATGTACTCTGTCTATGGTACTTCCACCTGTGTACTGTGTGTATGTCTGGGCCCACATTCATGGCATGTCCATCTTTCAGATGGTGACAGATATTGACATCTGAACAATTAGTATGGATGACTGCTGAATTGGGTCTTGCTGGGATGCATTGTGGTTGGCACTGCAGTTGTCAGAACATGCCCCTGTCATCAACAGTACTGGCCATAGGCCACACAGACACAACCCTCCATGCCTACATGCTGACCACTTCCACACAATGTACAACACACAACAACCTAACACACAGACCCCTGCATATTGTACACATGCAACAATCTATCCTGTAACTTGAGCCAGCTCAGAAAATCTGTGCTCCACTGATATTAACCACACTCGTACATGTTACTGCATTTCTACTTGTTCAGAACTCGTTGTAAGCACTAAATAAGCTACAAATTACTACAGGACTTAACTTTCCTCACTTGTCTAGAAGAAAACAGGTTTTAGTACTTAATAAATAATCACATATCCAGGCATGTCTAAGGGTCAGCTCCTGGTGTTTTCTCCTGTCTACCTGATGAATCTGGGCATCTTGGGGCAATGCAGCAATTGCCTCATGTACATAGACAACCCTCTCCTCCTACCACCCAACACTACAACATGTGAGAGATGCACTTATATAGCCAAACTGGAAGCAAAGCTCTCTTCACCCAAGACTGGACTAGACAGTCAAGCGGAGAGGGTAAACACTTGCACCATACAACACTCATCACATAGTCCCTCAAAACCTACACCACCAAAACATATACATAGAAACACAAAACACACACATACATTCACAGAGGCTCTCAATAAAAATCTGCCCAAGTAACAGGGACCTGCAAAGCAGAAACGCAAGCAACCTCCACCCCCAACACAACCCAAATCACACATAGCCCATAAACTCAGTGTGCCACTCAACCACAGCCCATAAAGCATGACAACATACCCAGCACTCTAGTCATAGGTGACTCTATAGTCAGGCACACTTATGTTCCACTCACCTGGCTAAATAAGGAGAAATTTACTGTCAGTTGCCTGTCAGGTGCCAGGATCCGCCACATAACGCATGCACTCAGGTCACTCCACAACAAGTACAGATATGACTCTGTCATTGTCCATGTTGGTGTGAATGACCTGAGACATACCTCCCTGGACTACATAAAAAGAGACATAAAGGAGCTGTCTGATCTTGCAGCTGAATCAGGTATGACCATAGCCCTGAGTAGCATCCTGCCATCACCCAGAATGATACCACACTACAAGGACAAAATGATTGACTTCAACAATTGGCTAAGCTACTGGTGTCATTCTAAGGGGATCCAGTATCTGTTTGCCTGGGATGACATGATCAACAGACCACGATGCTTTGCCAGAGATGGCCTGCACCTGTCACCCTTGGGATTCCGGATACTGGCTAAGGCTCTTGTCACCTCTATAGTGCATTTTTTAGGCAAGGTTCAAATGACAAACTCACCACCGTAACAGGTACAAGCAAGCAAAATTTGAGGGTAATGCTACTCAATGCTAGAAGTCTAAACCTCAAAATGCACTCACTCGAGGCACTCCTTAAAATGGAGAACATCGACATCTATGCAGTGACAGAAACCTAGTTCAAGGTTCCAGAGAGCACCCCTGCATTACCAGGCTATAATTCATACCACACCTTTCGGCCACCTAACCTGGACCGAAACACTAAAGGCGGAGGCATGTCCATATTCATTAAGGATATCCACACCTCCAGGCTAGTTGCTCAGCATAATGCATCCGAGATTATCCAAGTGCAACTAACTCTGGGCAAGACAGCAATCCAAATTGTAGCTTGCTACAGATCCCCCACCATACCCCAGGATTTCCACTCCTCATTTCTTGATATACTGGAAAATATTAGGGTACAACCTAACAACCTAATAATGGGCGATTTCAACTACCCCACCATTAACTGGGAAAACTACTCATGTACCAACTCTTTTGCTCAACATTTTCTGGAATTCATAAATTCCAATGCCTTGGATCAACTTATCCACACCCCCACCAGGGGCAGCAATATCTTAGACCTGGTCATTACCAACATGGGCAACTGGTGTTTCACACCAGAGGTCAATTCCTCATTGGTCAGATCTGACCACAAGCTAATTACTCTAGACAGCCACATCCTGTCCCCACCCTCCATTAGGGAAACCTCCATAAAAAAGTTCTCCAAAGCCAACTTCACACTTCTTAAGACAGAAGTGGCAAACTTCATGACACCCATGCTGACAGACAATAGAGGTATGACTGCTGAATCCTACACAAATGCACTTTATAAGCACTTACACGAGTGCATGGATCATGCAATCCCTAGCAGAACCAAGATGCTATCCTCCAAAAAAAGGAAGCCAATCTGGTGGTCCCCTGCCATAAACAAACTGTACAACAGAAGAAAGAAACTGTTGCAAAAAAAAGTAAAATCCCATTATTGGAGGAACTCCCTGGTCAGCCTCAGTAAAAAGCTGAGATCCCTCATAAAATCCTCCAAAGCTACTTACGAAAACAAAATCACCACTGATTCTAAAGACAACCACAAAGCATTCTATAGCCATGTCAAGAATCTCAATGGCAACACTCAGATCTGCTCTGAGTTACAGCACAATGGCACTAAATATACAGAACCTACTGATATTGCATACATCCTGGCAGATAGGTTCAGTGCTAACTTTACCCCCCTCTCACCCCCTAAAGGGCCAATCTCTATACCGGAAGAATGCAAAGTTCCTGTAATCACGGCTGCACAGGTACAAACCACACTCTCCAAAGCCAAGAACATCCATGGGACCTGACAACATCCCAGGCTGTGTTCTACATGAACTACAGAATGAACTGGCACCCCATCTAAGTACCATGTTCAATCATAGCCTCACCTCAGGCTATGTGCCCACTGAATGGCGCACAGCGACAGTTATCCCACTCCACAAAGGGGAAGCCACCATGGATCCCGGGAACTACCGCCCCATTAGCCTGATGAGTCTGGTCTGCAAGGCTATGGAATGTATCATCATGGAACTTATAAACGATGACATTGGTAATCTCCATACTCTGGACCCCAACCAGTTCAGGTTTGTAAAAGGCAGATCACGTCTCCTAAACCTGACAGACTTCTTTGAAGCGGTCACCAAAGTCATAGATGAGGGTAAGGTGGCTCACACAGCCTATCTAGATCTCACCAAGGCTTTTGGCACCATCACCCACTCTGGAATTATAGATAAACTCACAAAACTAGGTATAAATCCCTATGCCACAAGATGGGTTGCCAACTGGCTCACTGACAGAACCCACACTGTGAAAGTAGCAGACTCCAAATCCGACTTCAGACCAGTGACAAGTGGAGTATTACAGGGTTCAGTCTTGGGTCATCTCCTGTTTGGTATCTACTTCTCAGAAGTACAGGCTAACACAGAAGGTCTTTGGCTAATGAAGTTTGCAGATGACTGCAAACTAGGAGCCATAATAAAAACTCCTAACGATGTGGACATCCTACAAAATGGCCTCACTGAGACAGATGCCTGGTGTCAAAGCCATGGCCTCAAGCTCAATGCCAAAAAGTGCATTGTCGTCCCTTTTGGTAAAAACTCTGTACCCATGAACTACCACATAGTCGGTAGTCTACTTAACACCGAATGTGTGATAAGAGACTTTGGGACACAGGTGGACAACAGTCTCTCCTTTGATAATCACATTGCCACAGTAGTCAGGAAATCCTTCTACATGACACACCTCATCACAAAAGGTTTCTCATCCAGGAAAAAAGTGGTCATTGTTCCCGTCTACTCATCACTCATTAGACCCATTATAGAGTATAATGCCCCTTTTGGTATGTACCTCACAAGACATCTACAACAACCAGAAAGGCCACAGAAATACCTCACAAAGAGGATTACCAGCCTCATACATATGCTGTATGCAGACCGTCTCAAAAAACTCCAGCTTTACTCCGTTGCATATCGCCTACTCAGAGGCGATCTCTGCCTAACATACAAAGCTATGTCAAAGCCAGGGCTGTTGGACGTGCTCCACTTAAAGAAATCCCAATCCCTCTGAGCTACACACTGTAGGGACCTAAACTGTGTCACCACAATAAACAGAACATGCTGGAGGGCTAGATTCCTATCCCAGAGACTTCCCATACTCTGGAACAAACTACCTATCTATATCAAATAAAGCTCCTCATTAGCACTCTTCAAGAAAAATATTGATGATTGGATGGGAGATAGGAAGTTCACCCCAGGGATCACTTCTGTGGCTCTGCTCGATAGGGGCACAGGAAAATAATTTTCTTGGGTGGTGAAAGCCAGGGTACCTTTTTTGGCTAGGCTTATATAGGCCCTAGGGCCAATAGCCTAGTACCTACCTATGAACCTATGAACCTACATAGGATTGTGGCAGGCCACACCTGACAACTGTAAACATTTGCTATGACTGTACTGGTATTTCAGGTACTTTGCTGGCTTCCATTTCGTTTTGTATTCTGATCTATGCAGACTAGAGGCATATCAGTAGAGTACAGATCTTAAGTTTTATTGACCTACATTTCAGTTTCAGATTTCATACCCCTGCAGAACTAACATACAACTGCCTGACCTGTTGTAGTCTGTCTGTGTAGGTCTGGAGGGGGGCTGTTATCCACTGCCATCAATTGGAGGCCTTAGCACAGCCTTTCTTTATGGTCATCTACACCTGTCCTGCTGGTTAAGGCTGTTGTTGGGTATGTAAACCTCACTGACATGCATGTGTGTGTCCTTTGGACACACATTTGGGCCTCAACATGTACTGCAGTGGGATTTGTCACCCTGCCTAGTACTGCCTACTTTGTTGACACCAGTATTTGTTATGGATTCCATGCTGCCCATATAGGTTTCCACTATCTGCTGCCATCCCATTCAGCCACCCAATTCCCTTGCATGCCCACATCCATACCATAGCTACAACTAGCAGAACATACTACTCTATTCAGCAATTGATAGGAAGAGTGACTTACCTTGTGGCTGTGCCAGTACTGAGGACGGTGCTGGAGGACTGACTATGTTGGGTGCACATAGTACGCTCCCTATACATGGTAAAGCACATGTAGTGTCATGTTTGGCATCCCTTTTACTGTATATGTGAGTCAGAGAGAGGTATCATTCTCTGGGTCCCTACCGTGTCACAGTGTATGTGCTATGCATTGCCTCTTTGCCAAAGCCTAGGCATACTGGGCACACCTCTTTCTGCCTACATGGGCAGGCTCAGGTTGTTCCTCCTCTGAGTCACTCTGTGCCTGTGCTGGCCTTTGCAATGGTGGGGGGCTGTGTGGCCCTGCCCTGTGCTGTTCCTGCTGCAGCTGTTTCTTCAGGATCATATTGTGTAGCATGGCACATACAATGAAAATTTGTGTACATGTAGCTGGAGAGTACTGCAAGGCTCCACTGGATATGTCTAGGCACTGGAACTGTGACTTGAGCATCCCAAACACACGCTCTATTATGATTCTTGTTTGTATGTGTGCTTCATTATGGAGTTCTTGTTCGGGTGTATGTGCATTTCTGATGGGTGGCATCAGCCATGGCTCCAATCCGTAACCAGCATCCCCCACAAGGTGGCCATACAGGATGTCCCCACTGGCAAATTTCTGGTACAGCTGTGCCATATGCCAGATATGGGAGTCGTGATAGCTTCCAGGGCAGCTAACACACACATATTCATTATAATGTCTGGGGCATCGGACACGACCTGGCAGTTGATGGAAGGGAAGCCCTTGTGGTTTATGTAGACCCTACCCCACTCACCAGTTGGTGCTTTGATGTGTATGTGCATGCAGTCTATAGCACCCACTATCTCAGGGTATTCTGCTATTTGGTGGAAGAGACGCATATTGCTGGTCAACGCCTCATGGGTGTTGAGGAAATATATGTGCTCACTGGCATGTGCTGACATGGCATCCAAGAACTGGTGGGGCACCCTGGATGCTGTTGCCTGTGAGATCCCCATGATATCCCCAGTTGGCCTTTGGAAGGTACCTGTGGCTAGTATTCTTAAGATTACACATACCTTGGTATCCACTGAGATGGGTTCTCCTCTGTTGGTTCTGTGTGTGAGGTGTGGCTGGCACAGCTCAAAAATTTGCTGTAGGAGGTCCCTGTCCACCCTATAGCACTCCACTATCTCCAGCTCATGTAGCCCCTGGTAGGTTACCCTGGGTCTGCACACTCTTCTCCTTCTCCTCACTGTGGGTTGGTCATCAGCATTTACATCCTCACTACCCTCAGCCTCTTCCACATATTGACGTATGAGCGTGACAGCAGCCCCTAACATTTTGTTAGTTTTGTCAGATAAAATTTCCCCATCTGTGTACACCGGTGGCGTAGACTTTGTGGGAAAAACCGGAGTGAAAGGTGTTTGCATAGTTTATAGTAGTGTGCTGGGCTGGGTTGTTGCCTGTGTAATTGGCTGATTGTGATCCATTTCACCTGCCAGTTATGCTAGTTCTCCTTGATTGCCTTCCTACTGCTGTTTTCCCTTCCCATTGCCTTCCCGTTTAAGCCCCGAGGCACACCACACATACCCAGTGCTCAGATGTGAACAGAGCTGCTATTTCCTGTTTTTTTTTGTTTAAAACCTGGTGGGCAGCACGCATACCCGTTTAGGCAATGTAAAGACTGCTAGGCAGCCTCAGAAGTACCCCCCCTTCCTTAACTGTGCTTAGCTAAAAGCAAACAAAGGGCAACAGAGCTCCAATAAGCTTGCAGCATGCATGACACTCCCCCTTATGAGGTAATCTACCTCTTAGGCTTGTACCATGATGTTGCTGCACTTACACAGTTGGGTGCTAGCTAACACTGAGGGGAAATCTGTGATTCAGTATCAGTTCCCTCCTTTGCATAAAACTGACTGCTAATGCATGGTTACAAGACTGACATTCAGCCTTCCACCTTAGCAACCACTATTCAATGGTATTGTTGTCTTCTGCATGCCATTGGCTATTATGGAAGAATGCTGATTTTGGTTTAAAAGCTTATTTTCAGCTTTATTTTTTTTTTATTTTCAGGCCGATCCAATTTGTGCACCACTGCCCTACGCTTAAATGGCCGAAGTCGGCCAAAAAAAAATAAAAGTTATTTTTTATAATTTTGCAACTATTTGCCATGCCAATGGCCATCTGTTTGGCCACTTGCATGCCTACTACATTGAATACATACTTTGTTTGGAGCTGCCATACCTCCTTTTTATAATTTGCAGAAATGTATTTGGTTAGTAGCCGAATACATTTCTGCAGGTTATACTATTCCTGCACAGATGCCTGCCTGCTTCCTGGATCACTAATTCACCTCATTTGCATGGTTTTCACCTGCAAATGGGGTAATTAGCATACAGAAGCTGTGTCTGTGCAGGAATAGTGTTGGAGTGCTCGTGCACGTGCTGGGAGCTCTATCCTGGATCACTCGGTGGCCATATTGAGTGCAGCAGCTCTTGCATTATTCCTGCACACCCAGCAAATCTTGCTGAATCCTGAGGTTTAATTAAAATATTAGAGCAGATTCAACATAACAATTAAAATAGTGTGACCTTGGAGATGGTATATATAAGTAGCAGGGGTGTTTGTCCCCCTGCAAAATCATATGTTCGTGTTATTTGTTTTAATTTATCATTGTTTTTATTTTTATATTGGGATAGGTTGTGTTTTTACTTTTGTTTTGTGGTGTACAGTGTTTCGATGTTGTGTGGTTTCGTGTTTTTGTAGTTTTGAACTTCTGGTCTCAATATACTGAAATCTGAAATTTCAGTATTTCAAGATTCAGAGGTGGATCTATATATATATATATATATATATATATATATATATATATATATATATATATATATATATATATATATATGTGTGTGTGTGTGTGTGTGTGTGTGTTTATCTCCTGCACAGTGAGTGCAGGAGTTACATTTTTTAGGAGTGTCATAATTTTAGATTTGCTCCAAACTTATATCTCTTTTTTGTTAACTCTGTGAAGTGTTTGCTTTTTGGTAATAGAAGTGTGTGTGTGTGTGTGTGTGTGTCAGTGTGTCTGTGTGTGTGTCTGTGTGTGTGTGTGTGTGTGTGTATATATATATATATATATATATATATATATATATATATATATATATATATATATATATATATATATATATATATATATATATATATAAATATAGTATAGCAATATGATATTAGATATTTGAGAGGGGTAACTAAGTTGGGCTTATAAAGTATTTCCTAATAATGTATCATTGCAACATCTAGGCTTAAAGACAATCACAGCATGAGTGAACCTACAGGATCAATCCTTAAGGCTATAACAGCCTCAGGCCTGAAGTAAGAAAATGTCTACTTGCTTTTCAGCAAATGCAATAAAGATTTATAAACTGGTTTATTCAGTAGTAAAAAAAAAACAACCTGGAAAGTTTTAAAGCAAGACTGAATACATATATGGGAGCTGGTATAGTGTGGTATGGCACAGCATGGCATGATATGATGTGATGTGATGTGATATGATACAGTATGGCATGGTAAGGTACAGTATGGTATGCTGTGGCATAGCATGTTATTGTATGGTATGATATGGCATGACACGGTATGGTATGGTATGAAATGGCATGGCTTGCTATGGTATTTTTTGGTACGGTATTCTCAAGGAAGTTTGCTTCCACAGAAAGAGCAAGATCTTTAACTGATCTTCCAGTCTCTGCAGCTTGCAAATATTTTTTTCCTTTGGTTTATCAGTAACTGCTTTATATGTAAATAATGTATATATAAATCTGCAACATTTGTTTATCTTACCAGAACACTGCTGTTTTGTTATAGAATATTACTGTTTCAGGGTAAATGTGTAATTTCTGTCTTGATGAGCATGCCTTGCGCACATGCCTGTATGTTTATATACATGGGTTGTATACTGTCTGCACTGATCACCTTTACTTAGTGCAGTCTTGCCACACTGACATTCTTTTCAGATCCATCATGAATCTCCCAAGCTACTCACTGCCTTACTGTATCTGTTCTGATAATCTACTTCTGTCATGCAGAAACAGCCACCCTCAGTGCTCTAGGACACTTGAATTTGCTGTCCTCTTGATTTAGCTCCAGTACCTTGCATGCATGGTATCAAAAAACCTGGATTCCCTTTCTCAGATAATGCATGGGACAGTTGTCCCCATTTGGCTGCATATAATGTAGGTTAAGCTGTCCACAGATTGTGTGTGCTTCCAAAGCAGTGATTGTGTCATTTTCGGGTGTCACATTGTACTGACATTGTACTACAGCCTTAATCCAGCGCAGAAATGTTTGCATTACTGCTATCCACTTGATTCTTTTTATACCCACTCTCCTGTAACTGCCATTGGGAATGACCTTTGCGTTTCTTATTAACTAACATGAAAGCAAAGGAAGCTGACCAAGTGTCAAAGTACAGATTTGTAAAACTTTAAATGAAATCTTATTAAACAAATATTACTACAGAAACTTTTTCATTGATACTATTGGAATAAAGGTGATATGTGGTAATAATTAAGCCATAATCTAATATTTAAATAAAGTGTACTGCTTACCGAACCGTTGTTAGTTGCTTTTAAGGCAAATAGAAAACTGGATTAATTTTTGTTTGACCAGTTTAACATAACCAAAGTGAAAGCTAGGTACAGCCCTCAGTTGGCAAAGTCAAATTAAAATTGTGCCATATATAAACAGTCAGTTGTATACCCGGAAAAGAAGAGGTTGCTTTTAATTTGTACTTGACATACATACAGTAAAATGGACTTTGGAGGTCCAGTAACTTTATTTCTTTTAGCTTTTGTTTTCTTCTTATTTTTGTCATGGGCATGGAAAAGCAGAGAGATGCAAAAAGGTCTTCCACCTGGTCCATTTCCACTCCCTGTTATTGGCAACATACTACAGATTGAGAAGAAAACACCTTATAAATCCTTTTCCAAGGTAAGTACTTTGTAAATCTAAATTACAGTAACATTTTCATATTAAAAGATAATGAATGGTACTGGAAAACACAGGGAAAGAATTTGCTTTGCTAGATTGTCCTTGTGCTAGCCAGTATGGCATCCTAAACTGCATTCCTACTGGTCTTGGAGCTCAGTGTTTTAGGGGACTTTTCTACACTTATACTTTTATGCATTATTTCTTCTCTGCAACCTTGGTCATGACTGAAGAAAGTACAGTTCAGTGCCATCTCGACTATCAGTGTACTGGTGACATTTTTAAAATGCATGGTTTTGTTTCTGTATCCTTATGGTATAGATCTAAAATAGAACTAGTCACAATATTAAAACACAACAATGAAAGTAAATGTATATCTGATAAATATAATTAATTGTGTATTTACTGTACTGTTTTCTACAGCTTGTCCTTCCTTTAGTTTCCAGTGATGTAATTTTATACTACATGAAGGTCTGATACACAGTGAATGTGTACACCAACAAATACAACTTTTGTCAGTTTCTTTTGCTTGCATTACATGTTATGTAATTTTAAACTGTAAAATGAAAAAGGCATACACATGTAGTACGTTTATGCTGTGTATGTATGTATGACAATTAGCACTTTTATGGTTGCATTTTGAATTAGTGTATGCTTATAACATTATTTCATTAATATATCTACATTTCTTTCTTTCTTATGAAGCTGCCTCATGAGTAATACATGAGTATGATCATGCCTTCTTTGGAAGGCAATTCTCCTAGTGAAGACCATGACCCAAATTCACAAAAGTCATTTTGTTATAAATGTAGGTACCACCTACAATGCATACATACATACATACATACTGATGGAAGAAAGCACAGTTTATTTATTTAATATTTATTAAAACATACATATATGCTGATATAGATAAATAATGAAGCAAATGCAAGTTCTTCCATCAGTGATGGAAAAACATGCATTTGCTTGATTAATTACTTCGCCTCACAGCAAGAGGTTCGCCCGTTCGATTCTCGGCTGGAGCGCCTTCTCTGTGGAGTCTGCATGTCCTCCCCACGGTTGAGTGATGCTAAAGACATGCAGGTAGGTGCAAGCATGAATGGGCATGCCTTCTTTGAAGGTTGGGCATCGGGCTGGCAACTTGGCACCATAAAAATCCACTGCCAATCATGAGCGGACCGGAGTTTTGCTGTGGTGACTCCTAACTGGGAAAAGCCAAAAGACTGAGAGAGAATCAGCTAATTATCTTAATTATCTATTTAAACTTTGTTAACTGGGGTACTGACCTGATCCACAAGTGCTCATTTCAAACACAGCCTAGGAGAATACAGAAGTAACATAATAATATAATATTCGTGTTATATCAAGTGCAAAACATAAGACTCAGTATAAATTACAAGGGACAGAAATATGGACAGCAGAATAAAAATAAAGTAGCAGTAATTTAGGCTGTTATGAGTTGTTCTCTTTTCTTTCCTTTCACAAATACTAACATTTCCTCATTGACAACACCTTTTAAGTAATAACTTGTTTGGGGGAGGAATGAGTGAAGAAAGTATTGGCAGACTTGTGTTTCGTCACCACCCTCTCTGTAAGATTTCATATGTAAGTCTATGCTAGCTGCTATTGTGCACCATTTCAAGCCCAGTCAATCTCTCTTGGTAAGAATCAAGCTCTGTACCTGTTATTTTTGAGGTAAATATTTTTACCATTATGCCAACCCCTTTTAAGATACATACTGCAAATAATCCAAAGTGACAAGTGTGTTGCTCTCACACACTTACAACAGCAGTGCAAATGGCAGAATATTGCGGCTTATCAGCTCTACACTAATGAGTCATTGTACTTTTACAAATGAGTTATGAAAGTACACATATAGGAATTATGCACTCCATTAAAAATCAACAGGTGGTTGTATCATTTATAATGCAATACTGAAGTTCTGGGTCATATTTATGGCCATTTTTGACGTGCTCATATTGTGACAGTTGGCATAAATCTTTTACAGTATATAACTAGTTTAAAGCCTTGTTTAGTGAATTGCAGCTACCTAAAAGGTGAACAACATTTGTTCATCATTTGCATAATCACAAAAAAGAAAGTAATATGAAAGGCATGAACTAGAGTGAAGTAGACATCATGAGTGCCTTATCAGCAAAGTACTGAAAAAATCAGAAGTAGAGAGGAAATGTTGCTGGTGAAAGTTTCATACAGACCTGTAGACTACAAAGGAGTCCCTGAAGCTGGTTAGCAGACATTTCATGTGTAAAACTGATAGGGAGGATCAGGAAGTGAAAAGGAGAAAATGAGCTCTGGGCAGGAAACAAGAAAGAAAGTGCCTCTAGTGTAGGCTGAAGTGTTGAACTATAGGCCATCTAGGCATGGCATAAGTCTGAAATATGGAAATCTTGGTGAAAGAGCAAGGTAGGGAAGTAAAAAAGTGATGAATAAGTTCTGGTGGCAAGGAAAGAGAAAGTGCAAAGGAAAGGGGGCAGCAGAAGGGCAAGAGAAGGGAAGGTCATGACAGAAGAGAAACTTTGAAAAGAGAAGAGGAAAGAGATAAGAGACAAAGATAGAGGTGAAGAGAAAAGAAACATCAGGATACAGATCAATATGAAAAAGGATAAATTTAATATTAGGGGTGGCATGTAAGCTGTAATGCCTATTGTAGAGAAAAGTAATTTCTTAGGATGCACAGTGGCACCCCCCCTCCATTGTAACCATATCCTTCCCAGCTCTGAACAGACTGCAAACACACCTGCAGCTTATGTTTGTGAAAAAAGCTATCTGTCACCAATCAGAAGCCATGTTAAACTTGAGCTAATCAATTTAATACAGAAACACATTTTTGCGCAGCTCTGTTATTCCTCCATGGATATGATGAGGACTACCATCCTCTCAATCTCCCACTGCTTTCTAAAATGTACATATAAAATGTGCAACTTTGTTATTTTTTATCTGACTGTGGGTTGGTGACAGCAGCCCCCCCCATATGCATTGTTCTGTAACTGAAACAAAGAATACTACATTTTGAAATGTAACATGAGCATGTCTCCTATTCAGCACAGATCTGTTGCCAGCCCATGCATGTGATAGGAGAGCTCTACACTCTTCGACAAGTATATGTGTTACATTTCTGGGGACTGTAGGGGGCACGTTCATAATCCAGTAATATATCTATGATCATTATTTTGAAAGTACAATGCTAGTAACATTTACAAGTTGCCATTTTTATTTACTGAATTATCTGAGATAGTAACTGTATTTGTGACATAAAAAACATCAAAGAAACTGACTGTACATGACATCCTTTGTGAAAATCATGAAGGCCAGAAATGTCAGTCATGAATCCCATGCACATAAATCTGCAAAGAGCACTGCTGTTTCCCATAATTATTATTGTAAAAACATGTGGATCAGGGCAGGGGGCTTAGATGTAGATGTAATGACCCAGTGAGAAATATAGTTTTAAGCAATGACTATGCTCAGAAATTGAAAAAAAAAAATAAGAGAAAATATTTGATTATATCTTCTATGGACTGCTAATACATACATCTGTATTAACTTAACTTTTTGACATTCCCCAAGATTCAATAAACTCTATGCAGGCTTTGCGCAAAGCCTACATGGAGTTTACATGTGTGCAAGATGGTATGAGGCAAGCAGTAGCACACAATGAATATTCATGCCACACACCATGTTTAAGCAAGGTTTCATTGCTGGCAACAGCGTTGCCGGCCAGGAAACCATGTAAGCAAACGCGAATAGCACACCTGTTGAAAACAGAGCATTGACAGTCCGTGATTTGGTGCAGAATGCCACAATGATCACCAAGGCTTCACAGATAGTTCTTGTCTCTTAGTAAAAGATAACTGGATAAAGGCCAACATAATGTAGGGACAATGACCCAGAAATAGGGACATATTTGACATATATGCCCTATATAAATGTGTTAGAATTACCAGGTGTTTGTGTTAAGATACATGTTCTGAAGTATACTCAAATATACCTCTCAACCTATTAGAGCAAAAAAATCTCAACAAAGCAATACATAATGGGGGACAAAGGCTCAGCAACAGAGACATTTTAGAAATATTGCTCTTGCAAACAAACTACAGATTTGATAAGGAACACATCTGGACATCCTGTGAATATCTGGACAACTGAGAAATATGAAAGCAAAGTATATGGTCCAAACACTGTACAGAGCAGTGTATCTACAGTGCAGAGTATTGTGATATCCCATTCCTGGCATTCTGTACTGAACTTGTATAAATGATCTGTAACGGTACATGGACTGCTATGTAAAATAAACACTCAGGTGAAGTGTGTATATTGAATAGGAACACATCGATGAATTGTAGGAATGCACACAGGGAAAGACACAGGTAAAACAACCCAATGTACAGCAGATGAGGGCATGTCAATGGAAGATTGTTGTAGCAGCAACACCAAACACATATCTATATGGTATAGAAGGGACTGCACAGTGAAAAATGTGTATTATGCAACTGTCACACAAGGTGACATTACAATGGGGAGAATTTCTGTGTGAGCTAAGCATCCTTACATGAATAATGCATAGGACATCTGTCGGGGATCTGACATACAATTGAGGTAGGGTGCATATTGTGAAGCTCTGCAAACTGATTTGCTTGAAGATGACTGTAATCTTAGCAGAGGTCTCCAGTAAGTGGGACACACGTAAAGGTCAAAGTGAATATTAAAATAAGCAACCACAATCATGGACAATATCATAATAATACCACCAGTAATCCCATGCCTCTGACATAACACATATGATATAGAGTGATAAGAGTTGATTCTGCACAAACCCACTTGTACAACTATTATGATACGTCCACACTGCATGAAGGTAATCATGCATATTGTCCTGGCACCATACCATCTACTGGAGGTGTTAGAAGGGACACTGCTATGCCTGTTTGCAACATTATGAGCAATACAGGCTAGTTGATTGGTGCGCATGGAGTATGTGTGTGTATATATATATATATATATATATATATATATATATATATATAAAGAGAGAGAGAGAGAGATGTGTGTGTGTGTGTGTGTGTGTGTGTGTGTGTGTGTGTGTGTGTGTGTGTGTGTGTATGTGTGTGTGTGGGTGGGTGGGTGGGGGTGGCCACAATCCACACTGTCATGAATGATATCCATGCCATTAATGTTGTCAAACACTTATGTATGTAGTTCCTGCATCACCAGAACAGGTAGCACACATGCATCTAGTATAACAACTTGATTGGTGTTCCACACCATCAGTCATGTCTATGCCACAAAAGAATACCTAGGTGTGATAAACTGAGAGGCTGCCAGCCTAGCTAGCTAGAATTTTGTAAATAATTATATGTCATTGTAAATGTTAATATAATCCACAGGCTTGTTTCACAAATGTAAGAAAAATGTGTCATGTGCTGAGCTTCAAAATGTAACCACAGTGCACCCAGCTGGAAGAAAGCAGAAATGTGTATAAACTCTGTGCCTATGCAGTGTATGTTTTCATGGTAGAAAACTGGGACATACAGAGTTAACTTGCAAACTCTAAGAAAATAAGCAAAGTAAAGAATTTTATGACTGTGTGCTATCTCAAGCTGAAAGACACAATGTCTGTGCTAGGAGTTTCTTTCTATTGTCTTACAACAGAGATAATTACTAGGATTCACATGTAAAG
This sequence comes from Protopterus annectens, assembly GCF_019279795.1. NCBI lineage: Eukaryota > Metazoa > Chordata > Ceratodontiformes > Protopteridae > Protopterus > Protopterus annectens. Next base: position 759,473,248 of record NC_056725.1, on the reverse strand, counting down.
TGTTTTTTATTACTCTGTGACTTCCTAGCAGATGCAGATCACAAAGAAATGTTACATTTTAAGTTCTGTTAGCCTGGGAACTTCAGCAGAGGTGACAAGAATGATGTCATCTGAGATGAGTCAGCAGTAATATGTATTATAAATTTAAGAACTATCTCAGAGGGAAAAAGTTGCATTTTGTATTTTGTTCTGACGCTGACAACAACTCACCAACACTTGTTTAGCTTTGTAAGTAAGACTTAGATCTTAGTATTTCTCTTAGAGATAGATAGGCATATAGCCAGATTAGAGTAGATGTGTTCTATATTTATATCAGACTGTCATACAATGTTGTTTTAAAGTATTTACTGTGATTTCTGAACTCTCTATTGTCACTGTGTTGAATTAATGAGTATTGCCTTGTGATTTTATTGTTTTTAAATATATTTAAACCTTCTAACTGTGGCTGGTCTATGTACAGATATATAATCTCTTAGAGTACTTGCATGTATTTGGTGATACTGTACAAGCCACTCCTAAATAGCCTTCAAGTCTTAGTCACACTCACCAATTGGATAATAGTAACATTCCACAGTAGAATTGGACATCCTTTGGTAAGGGCCTTTATAGTAGCTAAGAGTAGTTGGTAGCAGGTGGTACTACTTGGGCAGAAGGAGGCATAGCTGGAGAACCTGTGCCAGCCTTCCCCAGGAGTGTCTGTGTGTTTGTATATAAATCAAATCTCAAAGTGTCTGTGTGTCAGCTACTTGGGCAGGGACATGAAGCACTGGTTGGACAGAGAGGGTGCTAAAGGTTTTGGCTTGACCACTCGGCTGAGATCTGAGCCCTATAGCTGTGCCAGAGTCTTATTGGAGATCTGGAGATAAAGGGAGAAACCAGCCTCAGACTGACTGCAATCTCTGTGTGCTTTTAAGGGATTGTATTTTACTGTGTGTGTACTTCTTATCCTCCCAATGTGCACATCCCTCACTGGTGTTAGTGGTGAGGACTGAGGCTTCTTGATTACTGGGACAGTGCACTGGTGTCACATACATAATAGTGTTCATAAATACTCTGTGACAGCTTCCATATATTCTTACTTATATAAAAGGTGTCACAGCCAAAGCACATAGCCACATAAAATGGCAGATATTATTGCCAATGTAATGTCTTTTTTATCTGGATAACTTTGGCCAAGTTGGTAAAACATTTGGTCCTTTGTGCATGAACTTCCAATAGGAACAAACTCCACATTTGAGCATTCTTGCAGTTTTGTTACCAGATGTGATGATGTGTTATTATATACACTTTCAAACTGACCTCTCTTCATCCTGTGAAGAGAAAAAAATGAACTTCACAGACTACTTTGAATATCTTGCTGTTTCCTTTCAGAATCTTCCACTTGTCCATTAGGATCACTCTAATGGCATACAGATTAACTGAAGAAAGCAATATGTGTACACACTGTTGCATCATCATGCTTTAATGTTTTACTAATAATTTCCCTTCAAAAAACAGGAGCAAACTTTTTAAGAGCTGTCACTTCTTTGAATATATTGGAAGGGTACATAGGTAAATATGAGGCTAAAGCTCAGCTAATAATATGTCAGAATCAAACATTGTATCTTATAGCTATAAAATAAAGCCCTTAATCATTGTGCTGTTCCCACCTTGATATTTTCTAGATAAAAGTATCTGTTTCAAGTCATCTGTTTCTTATGAACCATACCATCTAGATACGTTGATATTCACATTGTAATAAAATGACCCTTAACAATGTATGTTGGATGATGATTGCCCTTTTTAAATGCATCTTTTCAAAAGTAGCCTTTCTAAAAACTGTGGAATGCAGTTTATCACTTTCATCAAAACTATTACCATTTAAAGCTTTAGTACTGTCAACAGATGCATTCCCAAAAAATATCAGAAAAATTAATAATTTCCTTTAAAAATGAGAACAAAATCAATATCAGTCCATACAAAAACCACATCTTCTATAAAATGTATATACAATAAAATATAGCTAAACCATGCTAAATTACAGGAAAAATCTTTTTTACCATTACATCATCACTGCCTTAGTAAAGGTCAAGGTTGCATTGCCCCCCCCATTGCCATACCTTGCTTTTGATGAAAGCATTTATCATTGAACATATAAAAATATGTTCTCCGACAGAATTCCTAAAAGTGTGCAAATAAAGTATCTTTATCTGTTTGACTAGAGACAGCCAGAATAAATGATTTTTACCCCAATTTCTTGTAGAATACAATAATATAAAGAGGTTGCATCCATGGAAAAGATTATTAAACCTCCTCATGTAATTGAAATTCCACCGTTGACTTTTCTTTCAAAACTCTGCAGTGTCTTTATTACATGAGCAAACATTAGCTGCCACTGGTTTTAACACTGCATCTACATGCAATGGAGTTTGAGTTTTTTTTTGTCATTATGAATTTGTGGGATGCAAAAAAGAAAGTTAATCTTTCTGTATTAACTTGAAAAAATTGAGAAATGTATGTCTGCTAATATATCGAAGACTTTGACATAACATAGCATTCAACACTTCATCATTATAATTCTAAACACCTAAAATATTTTCTTATGCACCTCCTCATATTCTTGTTCTGTGGACAGCATCTCCATCATTTCTTTATTGTGCATTTCATTATCCAATATCACTATCTCCACCATAATAAGTTGTACATCTAAAATAGTGTTTGCAATTGCGCTGGCATTAAATCATTTCTTGAGGAAATTGATATGTTCATACATAAGTACTAGGCTAATTGTCCTTGTGGGTTATTTTAAGTTTAGCCAATTTCCTTCAAAAGTAAGAATAAAATCCTGTGTTTTGGGTCTGTGAGATAAACACCTTAACCATTATGCTAACTAGTCCCCCCTGTTCATTGGCGAGTGACACGGTACTTAGATTGTAAATCTTTTTCTCTCTATTTCCTTCTTTGTCCATGTTAACAGAGGAAACTACATCATCTTCTGACTTATCCTACCTTTCCTGGCCTCTGTCTCTGAATCTTTCATGCTTGCCAAACTTCTCAAAGGCTGATAATACCTTTGTTGCTCTTGTAGTATTTCTGATTGGTCCTCACTTATCTCCAGACTGTGGTAAAGATACTCATTTTGTTGTGTTGGCTAAATGAGAGATCTGACTAGCACCATATATGTATTTTGTTTGTCTAAAAAATCTCCAAGCCTTTGTTCCAGTTAATTGGTAAGACGACCTTCCCTTTTTGTGGAGACTCTATTAATAGATGCTAAAAACAAAAAAAAACAAAATTATTACTTTTTGCTCCCACCCAAAAGTCACCACAGATCCACTTCACAATTACCTCTAATAATGGAACTAGTATTTCCCCTGATACTACTACACATCTTCTGGGCATAACCATAGATCATAACCTCAGCTATGATGGCGATATCAACAATACTATAAAAACTGTCAATAAAAAACTAGGCTCCCTGTATAGAATCAAACCCTTCCTCACACCGCTAGCTAGAACCACCATTGCCCAGACTCATCTCACTTCCACCCTATTCTATGCTTCTGCCATATATACCAATCTATCAAAACACAATCTTTGCAAGCTTGAAACTAGTTATAATAATATAGTCAGATTTGCCACTGGCTCCCCTTTTAGAACCCACCACTCTCTCAACCTTAAACAACTCGGATGGTCAGAACTACAAAACCAACTACTATATAATCAACTTGTGATCACACAAAACATTCTTTATCACCCAAATAATACCCCTATCCTCTCTAACCTGATCTCCCCATATAAAAATCTTACAACACTACGCTCAGCTAATAAGCTACTAATTTCCAATATTAAATCTAATGATAAAGCTGGAGACTCATTTTTTACCAGCATTGTGGGCAGAATCTGGAACAAGCTTCCTAGAACACTCACGTTTCTCTCATCTACACCACTCTTCAAGAAACTTCTCAAAGAACATCTAAAACTACATTGGCTTTGTCCCTGCTCTAAGCCTGACTGAATCATAGTTTTCCTCTTATTTCTCTTCTTGCTATACCCCTTCCTCCTGGGCTATGGCCCTTCTGCAGCATTAATCAATAGAAGTTAACTTTATACTAGCCCTTGTGTTTTCCTACCTTTTCTCTTTCTCTTTCTTTGACTTAATGAATGATAATTTTAAAATATTGTGTAAACTTGTACTTGATTGTATCTTAAACCTACGCAAAGACCCTGTACTTGATTGTATCGTAAACCTACGCAAAGACTCTGTACTATTGTTCTTAGAAACAATTTTTATTTTTCTTCCAAGCATTTTTGCTCTCTAATGTATTTGAATCTAGTCATTTTTTTAATTATTGTATTTTGCAATTTACTTATACTTGGAGCTTTTCTCCCCGGGCCTCTACTGAAAATGGACATGTATCCAGCTAGACTAGCCCGGTCAACAAATGTAAATAAATAAATAAATAAATAATTGTTTCTATCGCAAACAGTGCAAGTTTTACCTTCCTCATATTCCTCGTTTCCCCTCATTAGCTGTATTTTCTCATTAGAAGTAGTAACTGCATATCCCTGCAGCCATCCCTGCAGCCTTTCAAATAATGAATCACAGTCATGGCTCACAATGTTAAAATCTCTGGGCTCAGGATACTAGTGCTCTGTAACTTCTTGTCTTTCTCCAGTGCATTCAGCATGGAATCATTGCATTTTATTCCAATTCCAGTAAGGCCCAGTCCCACTTTATTCGCAAAACTACTAATTTGTGATATACCCCATTATCTGTTTATATTCTGTTGGAGCTATTACAAAGTTTAAAACTTTGGGGTACAAGCCACTTTTACACACTGCTCTCACTATAATCTTCCCCCATATTGAAGAGACTGCTTGGTTTATTAAAGAACTTAACTCTGTTATTTTTACCAGAGTCACATGTTGTATCACAGAAGAACTGTTGGCTAGACTATCTATTAGTGGATTATCCATGTTGCTTATATTTCTTGTTATGGCCTGTGAGCCTAATCATTTTTGGAACTATTCATGATATCTGAGAGCTTATCCTGAAATAATTATTTATTGTTGGATTTCTCCACTGTTAATATTTCTTTGTACTGACCTATGAACCTAAACATTTTTGGGACTGTTGCAGCATTGCCATAGCACTGTTCAGTCTATGCTTGATGTCTGACAGCTCAACCAATAGGGAATATAGTGAGAGCTGTGAGGTGTCAGATGGATACACACCTCCCACATCTGATGCTTTTGTGTAAAAATTAGGTTGATTGACTAGAATGAGAAATGCCTATTATGGAAGGAGAATTATTGATTGCAATAATCTAGGAATAAAAAATCTTGTATAGTGATAATAGTTTAGGTTGCAATTCTTGTTCCTGTTATTTTCCCAAATGGAAGCCTTCTTTACATAATTTATATAATGAGGGATTGCACAGGGGAGCCATTCACGAAAAATTTCTAAGACCTTTTGTACAATTTATTTGAAAATAATGGTAAAATGCACTTATTGCTAACTGGAGACCTATTTCTTTATCAAATTGCTATAACATGTAATTTATGAAGATTTTAAAGGTCACAATAAGCAAGGTGATTGAGCGTGTCTTTTCTCCTGAAATAAGTAGAATAGAGGAATGTAAAAACAAAACAGAAAAATGAATTGTTATTCACTTGGAAAACAATTTACTATAGTATTAGACAGGGATGTAAGACTGGATTTATGAAATTCTGCTAAAACATATTATAAATTCTGCTATGCTCAGATGTGAAGAATTTGATTTAACATGCCAAAGACCTGATAGGCAGTCTGGTAACTAATAATTCTCAATAGAGATGCATACTGCATGTGTGTGTGTGAGTGTGTGTGTGTGTGTGTGCATGCACATGTTCGTCTGTATGAGAGATATGGGCATAGGTCCTGCCAATCTGCTTCCATTCCCTTTTTGCCTAGTAAATTCCAAGGATAGCAGTGGATATTCACGGGGTCACAACAGGAGGGTGGATAGGTAGTTAATGTTTGCTTATGCCGAAAAAATAACATTAAAGAATAGTATGAAGCAAATATGTCCCTTAAGCCCTTTGTTATTTGTTTTAGTTATTGCAGCTGCTCTATATAATGTAAAATGGCAGAATAATGAAGGGGCATAGGATATACCTCTGAATATTAGTTTTCCAGTTTTTATTTCCTATGTTGGTGGTATAATATTTATTATTAAATATGCATATTATCTGAGATAGACAGTGAAAATATTAGATGTTTCAAGGGATTTAAATCCAGCTTTAGTTTATGAAAAAAATACGATATTTGGTGAGAAAGTTAGACAAGGGAAGATAATTTTTTTGTGAAAAGGAAATGTCAGCATTCGGTATTAAATATGGTCCTAGAAAGGTTATTGATATTCAGTGGAAGGAAATTATAGACTCTATGAAAATGTTGTTAAATTTGGGGGTACCTTTTCACTAGCTTATAAAACTTGTATATAGACTTTTTACTTTAATCTGTTTTGCTAGGCTTATGGTCATAATTGGCAAGTATCTGGTTTATTTCAGAAAAATTGTAAAGACAAGTAATGGATGTATTTTCTGCAATATACAAGCCAAGAATGAATCCTATCTGAAATGGAATATTGCATACAAATGAAAAATTTGGAGTCCACCATATTCAAAAGTGTACTGTGCATTTCTTCATGAGGAAATTGCACAGTGTGTTCTGTATGCCATCTGAAAATTGTATGATTCATAAACAGGTATCACACGTCATGATGACCATAAACACCTGGCCCAGAATAAGTAGAGCAATGGCGATGGACCACATACCAGCAGCATATACTTTAACATGGCACTTTCTTCCTATTATTTCCTTGCATGTGTTGTCTACAAAAGGCCATAAAGGGCAAATGTAGTTTTATAAAAGTAACTGAAATATGTTTGATTTTCGGTCATATAAGTCCATTGAAGAAGTATTTGTGACAAAAATGTGAAATCTGAAACTTAGTGTAATAGAGCACAGCTGCGGTTACTGTATGAAATGCAATTTTCTGTGTATATGCACTTTAATTGGATAATAAGAATTATGTCAATCTAAAATCATAATCACTTTGAGACTGTATTATATGACCTTTATTCTAAATTTACATTCAATATCACTCTCCTGTTACTAGTGTTTTCCATTCTACTAAACTATTTTAGCTTTTTTCCTTCTTCCATTATATGATTAATTTGTGGCCTTATATGTAGTACACCTTGACAGAATTGTTATGGTATCCCCTATGTATGGATTATATTTTTACTGACTGGTAGCATGGAAGAGCAGTGCATGGGGGAAGGTGTCCTACTCCCCATTTCTGATACAGGAGGGTTCATAAAGGCTCTTCTTTTATTATATAGAACTGCAGTGCAAGCCTCATTTCCATAACATATAAATGAAGGGATCTACTTGTGGTGATGTCATTGCCATGAAGTTTTGTCATCACTGCTGTAAGGATGGAACTTGGGTGTTAGTGCATTCATGACTGTATGTACAGTAGTAAGGAATCGGTTGAATTAGTGCATGCATATAACTTTACTGTTGCATATGGCCTTTTTTTGACTGTATTTGACATGATGTTGCTGTTAAGCTATGTTATAGTGAGTAGGACATCAATTCCAGACAAGCATTAGGTGCGAGGAGGATGTTGTTGCCACAGTTGTCTTTTGTGAATTGCAGAGGATGGCGCCCTTCTTCCTATGATAAACCTATCGTGCAGCTGAGCTCCTTCACGTATGCAGTACTATATGCTACTGTTTCATTGCAGTCAGGTCCACTTATGACATGTGCAGGGCTCCAGTATGTGATTTAGAACACATGCCAGCCTGCGCAATTGTGGGCATTGTTTATGAATCCGGCCACTATAGTCTACTTGTCTTCTTTGTTAATACATTTAAGTCTGCTACAGATAATAAATAAGATGCTTTGTTAAGAACATTTTTATACTTCAAGTAGCTTTCTTCTTTGTTAATACATTTACTTTTTACTAGCACAGGAACAAATGGAGTACAGTTGTTGATTCTGAGGAGATATAACTTACATTCAGGATTTTAAGCTGTGAATCAAACTAATGGATCCATTGTGTCTGGCAGCCTGGAGAAGTACAATAAGGAACAACATCAGTTAATATCAATTACATATGTACATGTTGCATACATTTCCAAATGCACTTGGGCTTTATGCCTTTGTGTGTATGTGGTCAAAAACACCACATACACAAACGCCATAGATATAGCCAACCATCTGGCAGACAGGTTCAGTGAAAACTTCACCTCCCTGTCCTCCCCATCAGTAAACCAGGACATCCCCAGCACCTGCCCTCCTCCCCTCATCACCAGGGATCAGGTCTTTAATGCCCTCTTAAAGGCAAAAAATGCAGTCTCCATGGGATCTGACAACATTCCTGGCCATATCCTATATGAACTCTGGCATGAGCTCTCAGCTCCATTATGCACCCTATTCAACCAAAGCCTGAGCACCAGCTTAATCTCAGCCAAATGGAGGACAGCAACTGTCATCCCGCTACACAAAGGTAGAGCGTCCACTGACCCAGGCAATTATAGGATCTGCAAGGCCATGGAATGCATTATTGTGGACCTTATAAACAAGGACATTGGCGACCTCCAAATGCTTGACCCCATGCAGTTTGGTTTTGTCAAAGGGAGATGATGCCTGTTAATCTTGGTCGACTTCTTCGAAACAGTCACCAAAGCCATTAACAAGGGGAAGATGGAGCACACCTCCTACCTTGACTTAGTCAAAGCCTTTGACACTATTTCCCACTCAGGCATAATAGATAAACTCTCTCAGCTAGGCATCAACCTATATGTTACCAGATGGGCAGTTAGCTGGTTCACTGATAGAACCCACTCAGTCAAAATCAGGGAAACCACCTCTAGTAGTAGACCCATAATGAGCAGTGCACCCAAGGATTAGTCTTGGAGCCTCTATTGTTTGGGATATACTTTTCTGAGGTGCAAGCCAAAACCAGTGGTCTGTGGCTGACCAAGCTTGCAGATGACTGCAAGCTGGGTGCTGTTTTAAATTCCCTAGTGATGTAAACATCCTCCAAGAGGGTCTTACCCAAACAAATGACTGGTGTCAGAAGCATGGCCTCAGACTGAATGTCAAGAAATGCATCATTATCTCCTGTGGGGAAAATGGCATCCCCCACTAATTATCACATTAATAACTTTGGATCCAACCCAGTTTGGCTTTGTCAAAGGCAGATCATGCCTTTTAAACTTGGTTGACTTTTTCAAAACAGTCACCAAAGCCATTGATGAGGGAAAGGCAGTCCATACAGCCTACCTCGATCTGGCTAAGGCCTTCGATACAATACCCCACTCGGGTATCATTGAAAAACTCATCAGCTTAAATGTTAACCCATACATCACAAGATGGGTTGCAAACTGGCTGAGTGACAGAACCCACAGGGTCAGAGTTGCTGGCGCCATGTCAGACTCAAAGCCTGTCACAAGTGGTGTCCCACAGGCTCAGTCCTGGGCCCACTCTTGTTTGGCATCTACTTTCCGAAGTACAAGCAAACACAGGAGGGTTATGGCTGACAAAGTTTGCAGATGACTGCAAACTGGCCATAGTAGAAAACACATCTGACACAGATATCCTTCAGAAGGGTCTCACAGAGACGGATAACTGGTGCCAGAGCCACGGCCTAAAGTTAAATGCCAAAAATGCATAGTCATACCTAGCTACCAAATAGGTGGCAATCCACTGAGCACAGAAGAAGTTATCAGGGACCTGGGGACCCAGGTTGATAGTAGTCTGTCATTCGACACCCATGTAGCTAAAGTAGTTAGGAAGACCTTCTACATTGCCCACCTTATCATGAAGGGATTCTCATCTAGATCAAGGGAGGTCATAGTCTCCCTTTACCCATCACTCATCAGACCAATGATTGAGTACAATGCCCCATTCAGAATGTATCTGACCCGACACTTGCAGCAGCTGTAGAGGCCACAAAGTTCCTCACCAAAAGGATAAAGGGTCTCAAAAATCTGTCAAGAACTCCCTAACATACAAGGCCATGTCAAACCCAGATTTGATGAATATGCTTCACCTCAAAAATCTAGATCCATCAGAGCCACAAGGCGGAGACTTAAACCTCATCACCCAAAGACTCCTATGCTGTGGAACAAAATCCGGTACATGTGAGGGCTGGCCTTGTTCAAGAGAAATCTTGACCAATGGATGGGAGATCATTACCTCAGTGCGACAGAGGCACAGCAAAATAATGGGTATAGTTCCCCATACTAAAGGGTGACCTCGGGCAGATAGCCTAGTATGAACCTATGAACCTATGAACAATGTACTACACATATTATTGTGAAGATACAGTAAACATAACAAACAGCAAATAACACATCCACAACCTGTGAAAGTTAGAAAGTATGATGAAGTAATACAACAGTATACCGGAGTAATACAATACCTTAAAATGGCTGCCACTGAATAGTGATAAAGAATGAATGAATGAAGTATTTATAGTCTGTACAGTATCAGCAAGGTGATTAAACAAGGGGGAATTACAGGAGTATCTATCATAAATGGATGTGGTACAATGTTTTTAAAACAGCCCATCAACTCTTCAAGCTTCCTTTCATATTTTGTTTTGAATAATTGTTTTATTCAAAGTATTTGGGCATCTGCGATGGTACAGAGGTTAGCGTTGCCACCTCACAGCAAGAGGTTCTCTGGTTTGATCCTTGGCTGGGGTGCCTTCTGTGTGGAGTTTGCATGTCCTCCTTGTGGTCATGTGGATTTCCTCCAGGTGCTCTGCTTTCCTCCCACATCCCAAAGACATGCTGTAGGTGGATTGGATACTCTAAACTGGCCCTAGGTGTGAGTGTGTGCCTTCTGTGAAAGGTTGGGTGCCAGGCTGACAGCACAACACTGTAAAACACCACTGCCAATCATGAGTGGACAGGTGATCTGCTGTGGTGACCCCTAACCAGGAAAAGCCAAAAGAAGAAGAAGAACAACCTACTACACATGCAATCAGTAGTGAGGACCTTGGGCACCCAGGTTGATAGCAACCTGACTTTTGACCACCACATTGCCTCCATTGTATGGAAGGCTTTCTACTTGGCCCACCTCATAAGTAAGGGTATTTCATTCAGGAACAAGGAGGTCATAACATCTCTGTATTTCTCCTTTATCAGACCCATTATCAAGTACAGTGCCCCCTTTGGCATGTATCTTGCCAAGCACATGCAGCAGCTGGAGAGACCCCAGAGGTTCCTGACCAGGAAAATACAGGGTCTCAAACACCTATCCTATACAGATAGGCTAAAAGTCCTGTCCCCTACTCAGTCTCATACAGACTGCTCAGAGATGACCTGTGTCTGGCATACAAGGCCATCTCAGACCCAGCCTTGATAGAGTTGCTGCATATCCATAAGTCAAACTCGACTCATGCAACCCACCTGCAAGGCCTCAACATGGTCTGTAACATTAATAGAACTTGTTGGCAGGATAGATTTGGGTCTCAAAGACTTCCCCATCTTTGGAATAGACTCCCTCTCCATGTCAAGCAGAGTACATCTCTAGCCATGTTTAAGAGGAACCTGGATGACTGGATGGGAAACAGAAACTATACCCCTAGGATCCCACCTGTGTCCCTGCTGGATGGAAGAAACAGGTGCTGACTTTGTGGAAACATGGGCAAAATTCTTGGCCAGGCTTATAAGGGCCTCAGGACCAATAGTCTAGTAACATCCTATGAACCTAACAACCTGTGAACAGCTACAATAGGATGCTCAGGTCATCTATCATTAGGACCAAAATGGGTCTCTGATTTATTTTAATTGAATGGTGGACAATGGTAACATATTATGCTGCGATTGTTCAAAATGTCAAAAACTGATAAATGGAAGCACGAAATCTGAAAGGGAGGACTCTGAATGCTGGTTTGTTATGTCTGCACTTTTGATCTTAGGAGATGTGACTGGCTAGTCTGATGAGGGCGCTATAACACGTTTTTGTTCTCTTGTTTACAAAATATAGCACAATGTTGAGTAACCTGCTTACCTGATCATCCCTGAATAGTACATTGTCAGAAAGTACATCTACCCCACACTGTTTTTGTGATTTCAACAGGATGAAGTGGAATTAGTACTACAAGTCTGGGTATTACAAACTGGATAGTGACACCATGTTGCCCATTTTGAAAATACCATCTGATATCATGAGCAAAGGATCAATGTGTGTGTGCGTGTGTGCGTGTGTGTGTGTGTGTGTGTGCGCGTGTGTGTGTGTGTGTGTGTGTGTGTGTGTGTGAGTGTGTGATATGTGTGTGTGTGTGTGTGTGTGTGTGTGTGTGTGTGTGTGTGTGTGTGTGTGTGTGTATTTAGTTCTACTTAATTGAGATTGATCAATATGTACACAGCTTTGAGTTAAGCAGAGAGCACTTATGGATATAGTAAAAATGGTTTTGCTTTATAAATTACTATATACTACACAATAGGCAGGAGGTGAACATCTAAAGTACTATTACTGTTTAGTGTGCTTCCGTCATTGGCTTCATCCTTCCCCTGTCATTTTTTATAGATTTTTTTTGCCTATACACCTCACTGCTATTACTTTTCCCTCCTTGTTTTTTGTTGACTTTGTGCACAATTTCTTTAGTGTCAGGAGCAAGTAATGCTAGTACCTTCCCCAAAATGTGTATTTATCCACCAGGAATTTTAGTTGAATCTCAGCTGTGCTGGTTATAATGTTGCAACTCCAATGGCCAGAACTGAGCTACTTTTCATTTATATAAATCGGGAAAGAGCAATTTTCCTGATCATCAGAAGCATGTGCTCTGTGAATGTTATCAGTTCCAATATTTTGGCAACTGTATTCCCTGAGTTCTTTCAATGTGATTTCAAGCTGGTAATAAAACGCAGGAGAAGAAAAACCAACAATCTGTGTTTATTTAACATTTTGTTCTACAAACAGTACATCTTATCTTATTACAACACTCCTCTGTGTGTAATCTTGCAAATCCCCCCATCTACACACATTGGTTTTATCTTCCTTCCCTCCCTCTTTTTTTTGGAATTTGTCAATAAGGATGGAAATGAAGTTAGCTGACTTTGCTATCTAGAATAATATGCTGTGATTTTCTTCCTTGTGACCATCTTACTTTTCTGTGAATCTTATAAAATCAGTTTCTTTTGTCTGCTAACATGTCTGACAGTCCTTAAAAGCAACATTCTTTTTATCAAGGGGAAAAGGCTATAGCTCTCTCCTCCACCATTATAAAAGTGCTGTTAGAGCTTCTTCATATGACTATAAACTACCTTATTAATCATCTTGGTGTACTAGCTGGTACTCTGTATGACTTCAGGAGGTGACACAGGACCCCCACAATTATTATTAGTCTCATGATTTTCATGAATCATATCATAGATGAAGGGGAGCTCACCAAAGTCATACTTATAGCTGACGTGAAGCATTTGACTCAGTGTCTCATTCCGTCTTATCAAGTTTATGTTCAAGGACTACAGGGTGGAAAATATATCCGCAAAGTGTTTGCTGTCTTAATAATTAGTCCTTATTAACAACAAATTGTTGCCCCATTCACTATGTATGTCCCAGGAATCCCTGTGTACCTTGATGGATTACTATATGGCCAGAAAAAAAAAATCAGTCAGCAGCAAAAAAACACAATATTGATTTTTAAGGGCTAAGCTCCCCACACCCTACTGTTGGAAGCTGTTTTCCCCCATACTGTGGACTTAATATACTCTGAGGTCACGTCATAATGAAACCCCATCAAGGATTCAGTGTCAGTAATGTCTTACAGCCGGTGTATATATTCATCCGAGTTACAGATGGCTGATTAACTTGCTCTCACATCTATACTATGCCCTCTGTTTTTTTTTCAGTATTTATTAATCTCACACAGGTTCATAACATTCTCTTTAACAAGATCCTCTTTGCTGATGATCTAATCATCTATCATTCAAACCAATCACCTGATTTCATTAGAACAACCCTAAAATATGATCTTATCTATTTCTTAAACAGGTTTAACAAACAGAACCTTAATGTAAATGCAGCAATAGCAACTAGCTATGCCTCTTGGCAAAGCTACACACTTAAGCAAAATGGCAAATGACTTGGTGATCCTTTGTGCTACTGGGTCAGCGCTCAAATATGTTCATTCATTCAAGTATTTGGGATGCACAGATTGATCCTGTTTTGTCTTTTTCCTAATACAGTTTTAAGTTCCAACAGAAAATGTCTTCTGTTCTAATGAATTCTTAGTCGGTAACCAAGTACTTAACAAATAAGGTTCAAAATTTTCCAGATAAAGATGTATCCTTTCCTGCTGTTCAATATGCCCTCCCCTGACTCACTTACTCAAAGACTAACCAAACTATGTTGCAAGAGGTCATAACATTTTTAGGTTCACCATTCAGTATCCATGGAGAGTTCAGGTAAATTGAGGCCACACTCCATTATATTAAGGGCTTTCCTTGTGTCTTGCAGTTGTGTATATAAAATGATTCACTTTGAACATTGTCCATCACAAAAGTGTATTTTATATTCATCCAGTCTCTAGAACTTTCCACTCTTTCATTCTTGATTCTTTATCACTAAACATGCCTCCTCATCCCTTTGCATTGAAAGTAAGGCGTTCTCAGATTATGCACCAAAAGCATGGATCACTATCCTTCTTAGCATTAGGGCTTAGACAACACTTGCTGCAGTAATTGTGATTTTTTTTACCTTATAGTGAGTTGATTGTAACCTAGTGGCTACACCCCTGTCTATAGTGACTATAGGTGCTACACCACAGAGATCCAGAGTAAAAGATGAAATATCTGAGGAACAGCTAATGGCCAAAGCACAGTCACCCACCTCTGGCTGAGGCAAATTGATAGCCTGCTGTGATGGCAAAGGCTGTTTGCTTATCTTTTTCTTCTTGTGGCTAGAAGAAGGACCGACCATGGGATTGACATATTGTTCCATGGTCAAGTTGAAAATTATGCCTCTTTCGCAGGAAAAGCAAGCAATAAATGCAGTTAGAACCAAAAATCTTTAAAAGTCAAACACAGCAAAACCACTTTAAATCACTTTGCCAACCCATAAAGTAAAATAAACATGATTCCTCTGCAGAAAAACTGGCTTGCAGTTACTATAAACAACTTTTGAAGTGACAGAAAAAAAGAAAACTCCTGTTTAAAAGTACAGTACAGTCTCATGACAGTCCATTTAAACACAAAGTCCTAGCTTTAAAATAACTTTCCTGAAGAGGAAAGTATTAATAGTAAACAAAAATAAATAAATAAATAACTAATAGAAGTTTTTTTTCCCCAAAGGGAACTTATCTGCCCCACAAAGGAACAGCATAAGTTGACTGTCGATCATCAAAAGCCTCAGAGGATACTCTGTGGTATCAATAAAGTGCTGAAGGGCTTGGTGCCCAGATGAGTCTTTTAGTCAGCTTAGCTCAAGCTGCCAAACAGTTTGGGTGCAGAGAAGGTGCCCTGAGGTTTTTTAAACTGGCCAGCTGTTATATCCTTTGCAGGATATAACCCATATAGCTTAGGCTACTGCAGCAATGATCAATATGAAGCATATTTATTTATTTATTGACATTTAATTACCATGAAAGTTCAACTGGGTAGAACCCCATTTTCAGTGGAGTCGTAGGGAGAAAAGCTCCAAATTATTCTAAAACATTTTAACAACAGCAATTTTTACAATATTTAAAAATAAAACAAAACATCTGCAGTTTATATAATTATAATAAATTAGACATGATATAAAAACATTGGTTAAGAATCGATGCAAGGTATATGACAATCATTTAATATTTAGAGAAATGTTAGACAGTTGAGAAATTAAATTTTAGACAGTTGAGAAATTAAAGGTAAGTTAGTCTAACACAATACGAACTGCAATATGAAGTGAGGGAAAACAGGCTTATGGTATATTTAGCGAGAAAGTCAGGGAGGAGGATTAGATAGCAGTAAGGAAAGAAAAAAGGTACTTGTTCATATTTAGGGATATAGTTTATCCTGGTTTTTATGAAAAACAAATACAGATTTTAGCTAGCAAGACTTTCGGACTGATATTGAAAGATGGGAGGGAGGGTATAGACCTGATGGATACAGGTAAGGAGTTCCAGGCCTTAGCAGCCTTGTACAAGTGCAAACAATGCCCAGCAGATTTGCCAGATTTGTAGACAGACAAGAGTTTTTGTCGCTGGATCACAATGATAGACTGGGAATACAGTTGTGTAGAATGTTTTTTAGTGCTGGACAGGCAGATGGATGCTGGATAATTTTGTAAGTGGGAAGACGTTTTGCATATGTAGATGATGTGGCAATTCTAACCAAATTAGGCTTTTCAGAGCTATACAGTGGTGGGTTCTGAAAGGGGTACGTGTTGCATATTTAGCAACTTTGTTACAACATTGTTCAGGTTTTCATTTGTGTGAAGCCTGGAGGTTAGTAAGGATGGGAGTGCCATAAAGAAGAGTGGGGAGGAGTTAAGTAAGAGCAAGTGTCGGTTTAGTTGCGTTTGTAAGAACGTTTTTGGCTCTGTAAAGCATCCCTAGTTTTTGATGTATTTTTCTTATGCAATTTTGTATGTGCAGGTCAAATGCAAGCTTGTTATCCACTATCACCCCTCATTGTTTGCTATAAGAAGTGACTTCAGTGGTATTATTATTGAGAGAGGACTTTACATTTTGTTTTTTCTTGAGAGAGGGATTTGGAGAAAAAATAGTAGTTTGGTCTTTTTTGGGCTGAGCATGAGTTGTGAGTTATGAAGCTGTGTTTCAGTACCTGTTAAAGCTTCCAGAGTAATTTTTAGGAGCTGCACCATATTCTTAGATGTGCAAATGAGAGTGGAATCATCTGCATTTGGTATTAGAGTGGCCTGTTGTGTGGAAGTATAGCGGGTATTGGTGAAAATTTTAAAGAGGAGGAGACCAAGGATAGAGCTTTGTGGTATACTGGTGGTGAGTGGGAGGTAAGGAGAGAGTGTGGAGTGCCATTTTACTGACAGATACCCATTGGACAAGTAGCTTTTGAACCAAAGAAGGGTGGGCTGAGATAGACCTAGTGGGGACATTTGAAGTAAATGTTTGCTGTGACAAACTGTGTCAAAGGCTTTAGACAAGTCTAGAAATAAGGAAGAGATTATTTTCCCATTACCTCTAGCTTTATTGACAGTATCTATATAGGTTAGAAGGGCAGTGTTAGTACTATGGGAAATATGGAAGCCATGTTGTGTAGAGGATAGGAGTTCTTCCTATAGAAGATAGTCTAGCAACTGTTTTTGAATACATTTTATAAGTATTTTCCAGATGGGAGATAAGATTGCTGTAGGTCTAAAGTTATTAATGTTTGTTGAATTACCTCCTTTGTGCAGAGGAATACTGTGTGAACTTTCCAGAGAGAGAGAGAGAGAGAGAGAGAGAGAGAAAGAGAGCAGGATTACTGGACTGACCTATTTATAAGGATTGAGACAGGTATGGCAATGCCACTGGCTGCTATTTTTACAAACTAAGTTGCTTATTAATGAATAATATGCTTCCATTAAACAGGTCAGTTTATAAAAGAGAACAATTAGTTTATAGCCAGAACAAAGTAATTAACAAAGAGAATCAAGTGAACAGGTTGTCTGCCATTTCCTGAGACTAAATTACTGACATATGCAGTATAGTGTACTGGTCAAGTAAAAGGGGGAGTGGCCAACTTAGGTTTAGGACATATGCCACAACAGACACCTTGTGGATTCACTCTCACCCTCCCACTCATCTCGAATCAAATCTAGAGGTCCCTCACCATATGCTCATACAGCAACTCAAAGGATAAATAACTTGTGGATTCCTGGGGCACCTGTCTATAAGCAAACAACAGATGGAGCAAATATTTGTCCCAGTCCCTCTTAAAGTGATCTGCAAATGCCTGTAGCATTGTCTTGAGTGTAGAGTTTAACCTCTCAACAAGACCATTATTCTGGGGATGGTATGGGGTGGTCTTTAGGTGCTTCACTTCACAGTGCTTCCACAGACAAGTCAGCAGGTCTAACATGAAATTGGCACCTCTGTCAGTCAGTATTTCTTTTGGGAACCTACCATGCTGAAAATCTCTTAAAAAGCATTTGCCATCTTTTCTGCCTCTGCAGGATAGGGCCACCACTTCAGGGTATCTGGTAGCATAATGTACTACCACTAGGATATACTTTTTCCCTGTGGAATTTGAGGTACTCAGAGGCTCCACATTATCCATAACTACCTTCTGATATGGCTCCTCAGTTACAGGCAAAGGCATCAAAGGAGCTTTCACCTTGTCACCTGCCTTGCCTACCTTTTGACACTGCTCATTGGTCCTGCAATACCCTGTTATATCTCTGGAAATCCCAGGCCAATAAAAGTTCTGCATAATATGTCTCTGTGTATGTTTTATGCCCTTATGACCTGCAAAGGGAATATCATGGGCTATGGCTAGAAGTGCCAGATGGTAGGCACTGGGCACTACCAACTGCTGTATTCTCTCACCCTCTAGCACTCCCTCAGGGGTGCACTGTCTATACAGTAACCCTTTGTCCCAGTATATATATTTACCTTTCCTTTGAGAATCAGGTGCCTCACTGGCTACCTCCCTCAGGCCTTGTAATGTAGGGTCTGAGAGCTGAGCCTGTCTCAACTCTTTCTTTGTAACCCTTCCCAATTCCCCTTCCACAGGAAATCTGGTATTCTCTGTCAGCAGTGCATCGCTGCCAGCCTGGGTACTACTACTCACCTCTGCCCTTGCAGTCACTCTGTCCAGGGGAACATCAGTACCCACAAGTAGCTGTGGCTTACCTTCAGTTTCACTACTACAGGGTAGCTCCCTCCCTGAAGTAACCACCTCACCAGTCCTGACTGCAAGTGTGTGGTCTGTCTGGGTCTACCCCAGGCTACCAGACCCACATGCTTGTCTTCATGTCTGACTGCATGTAATTGCATGCACACACGGTACTGCATTATCAAAATCCTTCTCTATCAGGACATCTGCAGGGATGTCCTCAAACACACCGACTTGCTGGCTTCTTTTTCCACCTTCCCACTTAAGGTGAATCCTAGCCAAAGGTATTTGGAATGGGGTCCCTCCTAAAGCTCTGACTGCAGTAGATTGCACAAGCAAGTAGGGTTCCTCTTTAACTATTGCAAGCTTCACAATGGTTAGATGAAAGGCTGTGTCTCTCTTAGCAATGGCCTCCTTCCCATTTACTAAGATAGGATATAACCTCTTGTGGTAGTTTTGTACCCTTGTTGTCCCAAGACAACTTACTGCTGGCATTTTGGCTCTCCCACCATTTGCTCCCCACCTTGCCTCTGTGGACATCTATATGCTACATTCCCCCACTGGTTGCATTTAAAACATTTAACCCTTGGTCCTGGATGTGTACTTGGACTAGTGGCTTCCCTGGCTACTGGCAGACTCTGTGCAGTGATGCCCTGCTTGCTAGGTATAGTTCTCCCTTCTTCCCCAACTCATCTGCAGTATTGCATTGTCTATCTGCTAACCAGATTCTCATGTCCTCAGGCAAAGTGCTAACAGCTTGTTCCCTCACCAAAACATCTGCCATCCCTTCAAAAGTGGTGCTCTGACATCCACTCATCCACATATAGTATCAAAATAAGTGCTTAGTTTAGCAATATATTCACACACACTTTCATCTGCCTTGCATCTATGCTCACGAAACTTTTTCCTATAAGCTTCAGGTGTTAACTTAAAGCCTTAAACCTAGACTCTGCTTACACTTTGCTGAGAGGGAAAGGTTGGTTTGCTTTTTATTTGTTATATTTTGTATTAGTTTATTGCCTTTTTATATTTTGAGTACTGTGATTTGTTTTCTTTACCTTGTGTTTTGCTTGTGTTCTGCTTTTAACTGCATATTAAAACTTCAAAAGACACCACAGCTCTATCTCTTGTGAGTCAGGCAAGACAGAAATTAGAACTGATCAATTAAGGACTCATACATAAGAAAGAAGAGGTCACTTACGGTTAATCATTTGTGAACTGAGGGGGTGGACCTAGGAACTAAACCTTTTATTTAAGGGGTAAAATAAAACATTTCAGAGCTTTATTGGAAAGGCTCACCCAGACTCTGCTACACTTTGCTGTGAGGGAAAGGTTGGTTTGCTTTTTATTTATTGTATTTTGTATTAGTGTATTGCCTTTTTATATTTTGAGTGCTGTGATTTGTTTTCTTTACCTTGTGTTTTGCTTGTGTTCTGCTTTTAACTGCATATTAAAACTTCAAAAGACACCACAGCTCTGTCTCTTGTGAGTCAGGCAGAAATTAGAACTGATCAATTAAGGACTCATACATAAGATAGAAGAGGTCACTTAAGGTTAATGATTTGTGAACTGAGGGGGTGGAGCTAGGAAGTAAACCTTCTATTTAAGGGGTAAAATAAAACATTTCAGAGCTTTATTGGAAAGGCTCACCTAGAGTCTGCTACACTTTGCTTTGAGGGAAAGGTTGGTTTGTTTTTTATTTGTTGTATTTTGTATTAGTTTATTGCCTTTTTATATTTTGAGTGCTGTGATGTGTTTTCTTTACCTTGTTTTTTGCTTGTGTTCTGCTTTTAACTACATATTAAAACTTCAAAAGACACCACAGCTCTGTCTCTTGTGAGTTAGGCAGAATCCGCCCCCCACCCTGTCACTGTCATGTTGTTAAATACCACTGTCTTTCTAGTTGCCTGCCTCTTATGTTTATTTGACCATATATCTCATTTCCTCTCTGCTTTCACTGGCTTGTGTGAGTAAAAACAAAATTATCATTTTGTGAAATCACTCCCCTCCAACTATTTAAATTTATTGGCCATTCTACTGTATTCCATAGTACCAGAATATAAAAGTGATCACCCCCTTTCAATCTATCTTGCTGTTTTAAAAATAGTGACTCTCTACTAAAACTTAACTTTTTAGACAGGTAAAACTTAAGTTACCTACTTTCACATCTAAATTCTCTAGTGCACGCTGCAGTGTTTAGGATAAACCATTTTTTTCATCGTACTTTAAGCATCCCTGTGACTAGCACTTGCTCTAATACCTGCTGGAAATCTCTAGGAAGCCTTAAACTGATACAAGCACTCAACTCTCCTTATTAATAAGCAGAAATTAATCATAGGCACTAAACAGCCTATAACTGCAAAGTACCTTGCTATGGTAAGGGAAAACAGCTCCTGTACTTTTCAAAAAAAAGCACCAAACCAGGCATGTCCAAGGGTCAGCTTCTGTTGATTTCTCCTGTTCACCTGGTGAATCTGGGTGTACTGGGGCAATGCAGCAATTGCTTAATGTACACAGACAACCCTCTCCTTCTACCACCCAACACTACAACCTGTGAGAGATGCACTTAGCCAAACTGGAAGCAAAGCTCTCTTCACCCAGAATTGTGCTAGTCAGTCAAGAGGAGAAGGTTAACACCTGCACTACACTTCAAGCAACACATATCCCTTCTAAACTCACACCACCAACACCCACATATAGCAACACTAAGTCCACATATGCGGAGGCCCTTAACTGTAACCTGCCCAAGCAACAAGGACCTTCAAAGCTGAAACGCAAAAAAAAACAATCACAACCAAAGTGTCACATAGTTCACAATACCAATGTGCCACCCAGCAACAGCCCCTAAGGCAAGACAATGTTCCTAACACTTTAGTCATAGGTGACTCTATAGTCAGGCACACTGATGTCCCACTCACCAGGTTGAACAAGGAGAAAATTACAGTGAGCTCCCTGTTGGGTGCCAGGATCCGCCACATTATTCATGCACTCAAGTCACTCCACAACAAGTACAAATATGACTCTGTCATTGTCCATGTTGGAGTGAATGACTTGAGATGTACCTCCCTGGACTACTTGAAAAGAGACATGGAAGAGCTCTCAGATCATGTGGCCCAGGCAGGTATGACCCTAGCCCTGAGCAGCATCCTGCCTTCACCAGAATGATACCACAATATAAAGACAAAATAATTGACTTCAAAAATTGGCTAAGCTTCTGGTGTCATTCAAAGGGGATCCAATATCTGTCTGCCTGAGATCACATGATCGACAGACCACGATGCTTTGCCAGAGATGGCCTGCACCTGTCATCCCTGAGATTCAGGTTACTGGCTAAGGCTCTTTCCACCCCTATAGTTGCCATTTTTAGGCAGAGTTCAAAGAACAAAACAACCACCGTAACAGGTACAAGCATGCAAAATCAGAGGGTAATGCTACTCAATGCTAGAAGTCTAAACCTCAAAATGCACTCTCTCGAGGCACTCCTAAAAATGGAGAACATTGATATCTGTGCAGTAACTGAGACCTGATTCAAGGCTCCAGTGAGCACCCTTGCAATACCAGGCTACAACTCTTACCACACTTTTCGTCCACCAAACCAGGATCGAAACACTAAAGGTGGAGATGTGTCAATATTCACCAAGGATATTCACGACACCAGGTTAGTTGCCCAACACAATGCGTCTGAAATTCTCCAGGTGCAACTAACACTAGGCAAGACTACAATCCAAATTGTAGCTTGCTACAGATCCCCCACCTTGCCCCAAGATCTCATTACACCTTTCTAAACATACTGGAAAATATTAATATACAACCAAACACCCTAATACTGGGTGATTTCAACTACCCTACCATTAACTGGCAAAACTACTTGTGTACCAACACCTTTGCCCAATGGTTCTTGGAATTCATAAATTCCAATGCCCTGGATCAACTAATCTATAGTCCTACCAGGGGCTCCAATATCCTAGACCTGGTCATTACCAACATGGGAAATCGATGATCCACAACTATGGTCACCCACTTGTTGGTCAGATCAGACCATAAGCTAATCACCCTTAAGATCGACATCCCACCCCCACCCACTAGTAAGGAAACCTCCATAAAAAACTTCTCCAAAGCCAACTTCATGCTACTCAAGTCAGAAGTTACAAACACCCATGCAGACAGGAACTGAAAGTTCAACTGCTGAGTCCTACACTAAGGCACTGTACAAGCATATCCACTCATGCATGAATTGTGCCATCCCAAATAGAACCAAGATGTTATCCTCTAAAAAAAGGAAGCCAATCTGGTGGTCCCCTGACATAAACAAACTTTACAACAAAAGGAAAAAACTGTTGCAGAAAAGAGGAAAATCCCAGGATGCAAAAAACTCCCTTACCAGACTCAGTAAGAAGCTGAGATCCCTCATAAAATTCTCCAAAGCTAGTTATGAAAATAAAATTGCCAAAGATTCCAAAGACAACCACAAGGCATTCTATAACTATGTCAAGAATCTAAATGGCAATGCTCAGATCTGCTCTGAGCTACAACAGAATGGCATTAAATATACTGATCCCAAGGATATTGCCAATATCCTGGCAGATTGATTCAGTGCCAACTTCACCCCCCTCTCACCCCCTAAATGGCCCATCTCAATACCGGAAGATTGCCAAATTCTGGTAATAATGGCCACACAGGTAAAAAAACATACTCTCCAAAGCTAAGAATACAGCATCCATGGGACCAGATGACATCCCGGGCTGTGTACTACATGAACTACAAAATGAACTGGCACCTCACCTAAGTGTCATGTTTAATCATACACTCACCTCAGGCTTTGTGCCCACTGAGTGGCGCACAGCTACAGTTAACCCACTCCACAAGGGGTGATCCACCTTGGATCCTGGGAACTACCGCCCCATCAGTCTGATGAGCCTGATCTGCAATGCCATGGAACATATTATCATGGAACTTATAAACAAAGACATTGTCAACCTTAAAACACTGGACCCCACCCAGTTTGGGTTCGTGAAAGGCTTTTCTTGTCTCCTGAATCTGATTGACTTCTTTGAATCACTCTCCAGAGCCGTGGACGAGGGTAAGGCAGTCCACATAGCCTATCAGGACCTCGCCAAAGCTTTTGTCACCATCCCCCACTCTGGAATCATAGATAAACTTACTAAGCTGGGCATTAATCCCTACGTCACACAATGGGTTGCCAACTGGCTTACTGACAGAACCCACACTGTAAAAGTAGCTGACTCCAAATCCAGCTTCAGACAAGTGACAAGTGGAGTACCTCAGGGTTCAGTCCTGGGACCTCTCTTGTTTGGCATCTACTTCTCTGAAGTACAGGCCAACACTAAGAGACTCTGGCTAACAAAGTTTGCAGATGACTGCAAACTGGGGCCATTAATGAATCCCCAAATGATGTGGTACTCTACAAAAGGGCCTTACGGAAACATATGCTTGGTGCCAGAGCCATGGGCTCAAGCTCAATGCCAAGAAATGTATAGTTATCCCCTTTGGGAAAAAAACATATACCCATGAATTACCACATAGGTAGCAGTACGCTAAACACTGAAAGTGTGATAAGAGACTTAGGGACGCAGGTAGACAATGGTCTCACCTTCAATAACCACAACGCCACAGCAGTCAAGAAATCCTTCTATGTGGCACACCTCATCACTAAGGGCTTTTCATCCAGAATAAAGGAGGTCATTGTCCCACTGTACTCATCCCTCATTAGACCCATTATAGAGTACAACACCCCATTTGGTATGTACTTCTCAAGACATCTGCAACAACTGGAAAGGCCGCAGAAATACCTCACTAAAAGAATCACAGGTCTGAAGCGATGCCCAATGCTGACCACCTTAAAAAACTCCAGCTATACTCTGTCACATATCGTCTACTCTGAGGTGATCTCTGTTTAACATACAAGGCAATGTCAAACCCAGAGCTGTTGGACATGCTACACTTAAAGAAATTCCAATCCCTCAAAGCCACATGCTCCAGGGATCTAAACCTTGTCATCACAATAAACAAAACATGCTGGAGGGATAGGTTCCTGACCCAGAGACTCCCCAGATTCTGGAATAGACTGCCAATACATGTCAAGCAGAGCACCTCTTTGGCCCTCTTCAAAAGGAACCTTGATGATTGGATGGCAGAAAGGAAATTCGCCCCTGGGATTACGTCAGTTGCCCTGCAAGACAGGGGTCCAGGTAAGTAAATAATGTGGGAAGAAATAGCCAGGGAATTGTTATTGCTAGGTTTGTATAGGCCCTAGGGCCGATAGCCTAGTACCAACCTATGAACCTATAAACCTATGAATTTTTGACTGTATTATAATTTAAGCAATCAACCCAGCCACTGGGGATGCACAAGCCAGTGCATTTCTTTGTGCTGGTCCCAAGCCCAGATAAATGGGGAGGGTTGCGTCAGGAAGGGCATCTGGCGTAAAACCTCTGCCAAAAATTACTGATGTGGAGAATGTTTCATAATTACATACTGGATCGGTCGATGCCTGGGTTAACAATGACCATGACCAATACTGTTAGCCAACAGGGTGCTGGCAGAAATTGGGCTACTGTTGGCTGAAGAAGAAGAGGAGGGGGAAGGCATGCCCAAAGGCAGGAAGAGAGGAGGAAGGTTAGGAGTGTAGTACTGAGGGTAGGAACTTTGAATGTTGGCAGTATGACTGGTATAGGGAGAGAGCTAACTGATATGATGGAGAGAAGGAAGGTTGATATATTCTGCGTGCAAGAGACCAGATGGAAGGGAAGTAAGGACAAGTGTATCGGAGGTGGGTTCAAATTGTTCTATCACGGTGTGGATGGCAGAAGAAATGGGGTAGGGGTTATGCTAACAGAACAGTATGCCAAGAGTGTTTTGGAGGTGAATAGAGTGGCTGATAGAGTGATGTTTATGAAGCTTGAAAGTGATGGTGTAATGATGAATGTTGTTAGTGCATATTGCTGGGTGTGTGATGGATGAGAAAGAAAAATTTGGAGTGAGTTGGATGAAGTGGTGGTGAGTGTACCCAAGGGTGAGATACTAGTGATTGGAGCGGACTTCAATGGGCATGTTGGTGAAGTGAACAGAGGGGATGAGGAAGTGATGGGTAGGTATGGTGTTAAGGAGAGGAATGCAGAAGGTCAGATGATTGTGGATTTTGCGAAAAGGATGGACATGGCTGTGGTGAATACGTATTTTAAGAAGAGGGAGGAGCATAGGGTGATGTACAAGAGTGGAGGAAGATGCACACAGGTGGATTATATCCTATGTAGGAGGGCCAGTCTGAAGGAGATTGGAGACTGTAAAGTGGTGACTGGGGAAAGTGTAGTTAAGCAGCATAGAATGGTGGTCTGCAGGATGATATTGGTGATCAAGAAGCAGAGGAGGAGTGTGAAAGCAGTGCCAAGGATTAAATGGTGGAAGTTAAAAAAGGGTGATTGTGAGGTGGAATTCAGGGAAGAGTTAAGACAGGCACTGGGAGGCAATGAAGAGTTACCGAATATCTGGGTAACTACAGCAGAGCTAGTAAGGGAGACTGCTAGAAAGGTGCTTGGTGTGACATCTGGAAAGTGGAAGGAGGACAAGGAGACATGGTGATGGAATGAGGAAGTACAGGAGAGTATACAGAGGAATAGGCTGGCGAAGAAGAAGTGGGATTGTCAAAGAGATGAAGAAAGTAGACATGAGTATAAGGAGATGAGGCACATGGCAAAGAGAGAGGTGGCGAAGGCTAAGGATAAGGCATATAGAGAGTTGTATGAGAGATTGGACACTAAAGAGGAGAAAAGGACCTGTACCGATTGGCTAGACAGAGCTGGGAAAGATGTACAGCAGGTAAGGGTGATAAAGGACAGTGAGGGAAATATACTCACAAGTGAGGAGAGTGTTGAGTAGATGGAAAGAGTACTTTGAAGGGCTGATGAATGAAGAGAATGAGAGAGAGAGAAGGTTGGATGATGTGGGAATAGTGAATCAGGAAGTGAAGCAGATTAGCAAGGGGGAAGTAAGGACAGCTATGAAGAGGATGAAGAATGGAAAGGCTGTTGGCCCAGATGACATACCAGTGGAAGCATGGAGGTGCTTAGGAGAAATGGCAGTGGAATTTTTAACCAGATTGTTTAATGAAAGTTTGGAAAGTCAGAGGATGCCTGAGGAGTGGAAAAAAGTGTTTTGGTACCTATCTTTAAGAATATGGGTGATGTGCAGAGCTGCAGTAATTACAGAGGGATAAAATTAATCAGTCACAGCTTGAAGTTATGGGAAAGAGTAGTGGAAGCCAGGTTAAGAAGGGAGGTGATGATTAGTGCTCAGCAGTATGGTTTCATGCCATGAAAGAGCACTACAGATGCAATATTTGCTCTGAGAGTGTTGTTGGAGAAATACAGAGAAGGTCAGAAGGAGTTGCATTGTGTCTTTGTGGACTTAGAGAAAGCATATGACAGGGTGCCTAGAGAGGAGTTGTGGTATTGTATGAGGAAGTCAGGAGCAGAGAAGTATGTAAGAGTGGTACAGGATATGTACAAGGGTAGTGTGACATTGGTGAGGACTGCGGTGGGAGTGACAGATACGTTTAAGGTGGAGGTGGGATTACATCAAGGATCAGCTCTGAGCCCTTTCTTATTTGCAGTGGTGATGGACAGGTTGACAGATGAGATTAGACAGGAGGCCCCGTGGACGATGATGTTTGCAGATGACATTGTGATATGTAGTGAGAGTAGGGAACAGGTTGAGGAGACCCTGGAGAGGTGAAGATATGCTTTAGAGAGGAGAAGAATGAAGGTCAGCAGGGCTAAAACAGAATATATGTGTGTGAATGAGAGGGAGGATAGAGGAATGGTGAGGATGCAGGGAGTAGAGTTGGTAAAGGTGGATGAGTTTAAGTACTTGGGATCAACAATTCATAGTAATGGTGAGTGTGGAAAAGAGGTAAAGAAGAGAGTACAGGCATGGTGGAATGGGTGGAGAAGAGTGTCAGGAGTGATTTGTGACAGACTGGTACCAATAAGAGTGAAAGGGAAGGTCTACAAGAGGGTAGTGAGACCAGCTATGTTATATGGGTTGGAGACGGTAGCATTGTTGAAAAGGCAGGAGTCAGAGCTGGATGTGGCAGAGTTAAAGATGTTAAGATTTGCACTGGGTGTGACTAGGATGGATAGGATTAGAAATCAGTATATTAGAGGGTCAGCTCAGGTTGGACAGTTTGGAGACAAAGCAAGAGAGGCGAGATTGCATTGGTTTGGACATGTGCTGAGGAGGGATGCTGGGTATATTGGGAAAAGGATGCTAAGGATGGAGCTGCCAGGTAAGAGGAAAAGAGGAAGGCCTAAGATGAGGTTTATGGATGTGGTGAGAGAGGACATGTAGGCAGTGGGTGTGAAAGAGCATGATGCAGAGGACAGGAAGAAATGGAAACAGATGATCTGCTGTGATGACCCCTAACAGGAACAGCTGAAAGAAGATGATGATGATGATTATAATTTAAGCAGTCAGTATCGGACAATTTAGAAATAGCAGTTACAGGTTTACCATGGAGTAAGGGTATCAGGAACTGTACCCAGAGCCATTGGTCAACATTATGCTATTTACATACCCTTTCAAACGTATGAATGAAACTATCAAAATTATCCCCCTTTGTAATTATGGAAATTTACTGACCTTTGATGCTTCTAGGGTTTGGTTAATCATACCCTTCCTCATTACCTCCATGACTCTGGCAAAGAGTCAGCATAGCATCTCATTTTCATGTTGCCTTTGCCTCTCATTCTCCTCAGCTTCCAGGCATCACAGTATCTCATTTTCCTCAGCCTTGAGACGTAGCAGCTTCTCATTTTCCTCAGCCTCTAGACATCTCAGTCTCTCTGCTGCTTCTATTTCCAAACACCTGGCCTCCAGCTCAAGTCTCTTTAACTCCAGATGGATTTTTAATTCCTCTATGAAAAGGTTGAGCTGTCCATTTTCTTCTTCTCTCAGCTTTTCCTGGTTAGGGGTCGCCACAGTGGATCGCCTGTCCACTCATGATTGGCAGTAGAGTTTTATGGTGTTTAGTTGCCAGCCCAATGCCCAACCTTCTACGGAAGGCACACACTCACATCTAGGGCCAATTTAGAGTGTCCAATCCACCTACAGCATGTCTTTGGGATGTGGGAGGAAAGCGGATCACCCGGAGGACACCCACGTGACCACAGGAAGGACATGCAGACTCCACACAGAAGGTACCCCAGCCGAGGATTGAACCAGAGAACCTCTTGCTGTGAGGCGAAAATGCCAACTGCTGCACCACAGTGGATGCCTGAACTGTTCATTTTCTGAGAGTTGTAAATCTCCAAGGCCAGCCTGGTTGTCTTCCTGACTGCTGGTCTGCAATGCAGCTGTCCCCAAAGCTACAATCATTTCTGCCTTAGTCAGGTTTCCATGTTTTAGTCCTTTAGCTTGGCACATCTCAGCCAACTGGCTCTTTGTCAGCTTGACATACTTCTCTGCTGACATGCTTGTCTGGTCTCTGTGACTAACTAAGCTGACAAAAAAATAAAACTATTGTGATATGAAACTCAGAATGTTCACTGCATGGCTGATTGAGAGTACAAACATCTTCCTTTGTGACCAGTGCTCACAAGCTACAGGAATATCTACACCACCACAAGCCAATTAATATGTGATGTGGCTATCCTACCATTGCAATCCAATTAATATGTGACACCCCAGCACAGGCCCAGTAATCACGGAGCCTCAATCCTCACCACTGGCAGCAGTGGGGGATGTACACAATTGCAGGATGCCAAGTACACATGCAGTAAAGTACAATTTCCCTTAAGAGTGCACAGAGACTACAATCAGTCTGGGGCTGGTTTCTCCCTCTTTCTCCAGATCCACAATAAGACTCCCCATTGGCACAGCTATAGGGTTGAGATCTCAGCTGACTGGCCAAGCCAAAACCTCCAGCACCCTCTCTATCTAACCAGTGCTTCATGTCCCTCCCCAAGTAGCTGACACACACACACACACACACACACACACACACACACACACACACACACACACACACACACACACACACATACACACACACTATTTAAGGTTTGATTTATATACAAACACAGACACACTCCTGGGAAAGGCTGGTACAGGTTTAGTAAATATGCCCTATGCTCCCTTCTGCCAGGACTATAAGGTAGTTTCCAATGCCACCAACCACTCTTATCAATTACTTTTAAGGCCCTTAACAAAGGATGTCCAATCCTACTGCTGTGTAATTTTACTATTAATCCAAATGGTAGTCTGGCGAAGAGCAAGGCTATTTAGGAGTGGTCTGTACAGTGTCACCAAATACATATGCAAGTACTCTAAGAGCTTAAATATGTCTAACAAATATCAGCCAAAAAGAAATGTTCAAATATATTTAATAATAAATAATAAAAGAGCAAGACAATACTCAGTAAATCAACAGAGTAACTTCAGAGTTCAAAATCAGAGGAAATATTTAAAACAACATTGCAGGACAGTCTCAAATAAATGCAAAAAAATCTAAACTAATCTTTACTATATTCCTATCTGAATCTAAAAAGAGTTAATATGCCCTAGAAGCTTAATTACAGCAAGGCAGATGCAGAAGGTGGTGCTGAGTAGATGTTTCCAGGTCAAAGACAAAATACAAAATGCCCAGTCTATCTCTGAGAGAGTTCTTTAATTAATATCAAATATTATTGCTGAGTTAGCTTGGATGATATCACTTTTCGTTGCCTGACTTTAGTTCCCAAGCTACCCCAATTTCAGAAAGTACTAGCATTTTTAGCATCTCTCTGTGAAAAATACACACCTCTCAGATGTTTGCAGATCCAGAAAGTCATAAAACAATAAAACATTTCTGCATCTCAAATCTAGTAATTACTTCTCTTCCAAGACAATACAAAAAAACTTCCATCTCTAGACATTGTGTCTGCTACACTGAAATTGACAAATAACTTTTACAGCACAATCATAAAACAATTTAATTTCATTTTATTTTCTTGAAGTTTTGCAAGTTAACCTTTTATGTCCCAGTTTCTACAGTTAAAGCATATACCGTTAAACAATTGCAATAGTTTATATGCATTTCTATTCTAAGCCAGCAGGGCATGTTGTGGTTGCATTTTAGCTCAATACATAACATACAGTTCTGTATAAATCATATCAATATTCATAAATGACACAGAATTATTTACAAAATTCCAGATAGCTGGGCTGGCAGTGTGACAGCTATTTTATTATTTTACTTGAAACTAGGTCATGGCTGCAAGTGGATCTTGTAGTCTAGTCCTTTTAACTGTCAAATAAATAAAAAAAAAATACTTTCTGTGCAAAGCAGATACAGTCTGACTTGGCTGCATATATACTGAATATGGACATGTGATCTGCACTGCTGGTGGTTAATATGCTATTCTTAGGGAAAATGTCTAGTTGTAGTTTGAAAAAAGAGCATAATTTATCATGTTCACAAAGGCACAGGAATAATGAGACTTTGATGAAGTCTGCCCATTCCAGGTATATGGGAAGAATGAGGACCATGAGGTTATAAAACAGTTCTAGTGGTTATAGCATCTGGGATAAGGTAGCAGTTTATAAACACTTGTACAATATATTAGGAGGCATGAGGAGGACTCTTGTGAAAATTTGAAGGTATGAAATGGTCTCAATTCAGTTGGGAGTATTCTTAGTTTATGGAAACCCAGAGCAGAACAATATATTCTTGTACTATTGGACACTAAGCAAGCTGAAGAACACTGAAGGTCAAAATACAAGTGAGTAAAATGGTAGGAAACTATTTTGCTGTTGTCATTGTTTTTAAGGAAATACATTGATGCTTCCTTTGAGGTGAATTATACATGTAGCAAAAAACTCTGATCAATGTATTTTATAGTTTTGGTAGTTGGTTTCATCTGATTTCAGGATCTGTAGAGATGACAAGAAGGGAATGCTTGCTATAGTAAATCTGATCTCATAAGTGGCTAGGCTGAATACCTTATGATTGGCAGACACTAATACCTAATTTCTGCCTAGCATTGTTTGCACATCTCACAAAGATCAGTGCACAATCCAGGAAAGTTTCCAGATATTTGAATCGATGAATGTTTTCAACAGTCCTTGTATGGGTTGACAAATGTTCCATTCATTAGGAATTATGCCAACTGGCAAGGCATAACTTTTCTTAATGTTGACCTGTAGGCCAAAAGCAAAATGTCAATGCAAGAGAGTGTGACTGTATTAATTTAAAAAAAAATGAGATCTTTGATAGTTAATGAAGCCCAAGGGACTGTCTTAAGAAAAAGAATGTTACAGGACATGGCCATATAAGACTAAATGCTATGTGCCAGACGTAAGTTGTAGCACAACATAGTGGCATCAGCTTTTCAAATTTCAGGGAAGGAGCCAGAGGTGACAGATACATTTTTTCATTATTCACATTTTTTGTATGTATGACTGTCTGCTCTTAAGAATGCTCTCTGCTAATTGGTAGGGTTTTCACCCACTGTTTCATACAAATGAGTGAAACTTGCTGGTATAAAAACTAAGGGGCAGTTAACATCTAGAACCAGTAGAGGGAAACATCTATAAACAAATATAACTTGTTTTTTTTTTTTTTGCAGTAGGTTAGAGATAGAGAAAGGGCTGTGTTTTTACTACTATGTGATTCATTTTCCTTCAGAAACTTCTGGTGTGTCCTAAATGGGCAACATACCTTTGTCTAACAAAAGTGGCACTTGACTGTATAGTAAGCTAAGTAGTGGCAGAGTTCTTATTCTTCGGATACTGTGGGTATAGCATTCATTCTGATATAGAATGCAAATATTTACAAGATACTGTAGCACTATATTACATACTTTGTGTAGTGACAGTTCACCAGTCTAAAGATGGAAGGTTAGTCAGAAAAACAAGGCATTTTATAGTGTTTAAAGGCATAGAAAATTATAGTTATATTAGGATAATGCACCTAAAAAAGTAGTGTTTGTCCACTGATCACTGAACATCAGTGCATGTACTTCAGGAGTTGAGAATCATTCAGTCAAATTAGTAAGAAAACATTCTTTCAGAGTAAATTTTCCAGTAAATGATTTGGCCTTGTGGATTTGTGTAAAGTTACTTAGGTGCACTGCATTTTTTTTATTTTTTGTGAGTGTCTCCCACAGCTGTCCATCAGCTATTTTCATTCCTTTCCTCATCTACTGAGTTTACTGAACCCTCCTTGACCTCTCCCAGATGAATCTCAGCCCATGTCCAGTGCCAGTGAGCAGACTGAGGACCCTGAGGCAACATTACTAATGCTGAAGCATTTTCTGTCAATTCCCCTCCCCTGTGCATACACAGTAACAGTCCAGGGCAGGGTGTGCAATGATCCTCAGAACTGCTGCAAGGGGCTGAAGTCAGCAGGTGACACCTATTCTCAAGCAGCACATCACAGTTGTCTATCCAGTGTCCAGCAGGAAAATCAAATGACTCTGGCATGCCCTGAATATGCATACTTCTCTACCCCCAAAATGTGCATGCTCAACACCCCCCCTGCTTGTGCCATCAAGTGCCCTTGCTGATATTCGAACTTGGGTCACTTGGATCAAATTCAAGGCTTTATTTCTTTATGTTGCCAGTGCAGGGGGTACATTACATTTTATGTTATTGCTCTTTTCAGTTATGGTTCTTGTATTAACTACTTTGATAGCAATTGTGTTATTTTGTAAGTGAAATTGTTGGACATTGTTAAATGGATTACATGCATCTGATTTTTGTAATATGTGCTTTTCTATATGCTTTTAAGAGTCAGGCTGATACAGAATTATTGTAAACACCAAGCATCTTTGAATGTGTAAGTTACTGTACACAGCGAGTCCTTGTTCATATAAAAAAAATGAGAAGAGAGCTGTCCACACTGATAATAGGGCTGTGCTGAAGTCAGAACATGCATGCAGATTATCATTCTGTCAGCTTCTGAATATGTGACAATGAAAACTGATAAGCGCTGATACCTCATAATTTCACTTGCCTAGTAATAGAAGAATATATGGTTACTGCTCTTGGGATACTCCTTTTTTATCAGGTGTAAATATGTAATTTATAAATAACTGTAAATAAGGTAACAATATCATAAATAGGTTAGTGTGAATACATCCTTTTACAAGTGTCTACACTTCCTGCATACACAATCCCTGGGATTCATGAAGCTTGTGCCAGGTGCAGGTGTAGTGTCAGCATTCTAACACCAAATATGGCCACCGAGCGATTCAGGTATGAGCTGTTTCCACATGTACTACCAGCGTACGCTACGTCCGCACAACTCCTGAGCCTTGTATGCTAATTACCCTAGTGATTCAGGAAGTGGTGCAGGCGTAGTGTAAGCAAGCCGAAATGTAAACCGTAGAAAATGGTTTACATTTTTGCAAACATAAAATCCGAGCCATGACAGCCGACCAAACACATGTATTATAATGTTAATATATGCCAATGACTAAATATATAGCCATTGGCATAAAAAATGTAGAAAATATAAAATTAACATTTAATATACATAGTCGCACTATCGCGACATGGAAGCATAGGACAGCGGTGCGCAAAGGGGATTGCAAGGAATATATAAAAATATAGAATAAAACCGCAATGAAACACATATCATGATTTCTCCATAATAGTCAATGCCAGGCATGCTACACCATAATCATGGTGCAAGGGCTGCTAAGGGAAAGTGACAGTGTTTTGCACAGTAGCTAGGAATTAGTAGGCAATGCCATGCAAATGAGAGGAGTAATAGTGAATCGCAGATTTCCCACGGGTGTAAGGATGCACATCACTGCATAGCGTTATAACACCGAGGTGAGCCCTTGAGATAAAGATGACATTAAGAGAGAGGTGTGTCGCCATTTCTGTAAGCACATTGGAGCATTGCTAAACCGGTCTGCCCCAAGCTAGGCAAAGCTGCAGGAAAGGGGTGTGCCAAATTGCCCATAGCTATGCTTAGCTGAGAGTACACAAGGTAACCGAGTATGCATGTGAACGGAAATGAAAACGCACGTAAACCCAGTAAACGGGTATGCGCGTTGCGCACTGCAGCTGAAACAGGAAAGATATAGGAAAGAAAAAAGGAAATGCTGCAGCAGTGAAACTGGAGTACAAATGACTAATTAACACCTAGGAGCCCACAGTGGGCCATTGACAACAGCTAACAAGGCTGAAAGCAGCTACCTGCAGAACAGGGAAGGGGAGGGACTGTACTGCAAAGAAAACAGCAAAGTGTCAAAGCAGAACAAAGGTGATATACAGTATATCAGCTACAAGGCACATTTCTCCATGACTGGGTAATGAAAGTACAAAACAAGAAAGACGGCAGGTGGATGCATGCCTGATAATGGGAGGGGATCCAGGTCTAAAAGTGAATTAAAGGGCAACAGAGTAATCAAGGCAGGCAAGTAGATCTCCACAGTAAAGGCCTCACACTTGCAGTACTCATTGCAAAACCTATAATTAAGACACACAGCAGCTGGAATAGTTCATACACACCCACTTACATCAGCAGCATCCATAGCACAATACTATAAAGTGTGAAAGCACCTCACACACATTTGTGTATTCCCATACACTCTGCACCAGTGGTGTATACAGATGAGGAACTTTTATTATGTACATTTTAGAGGCTGCCATAACTTTGATCCACCAGCATGTGTTGGAGACTGAAGGTGCCGTGGAGGATGATGCACACAACCACCACAGGCACCAGAGGAGAAGGAGAGTGTTCAGACCTAGGCTAACCTACCAGGGACTACATGATCTGGAGATAGTAGAGCATTGCAGGGTGGACAGGGACACCCTACAGAAACTTGTGGAGCTGTGTCGGCCATGCCTCAGAGCCAGAACAAACAGAAGGGAACACATCCCAGTGAATATGAAGGTATGTGTAAGCTTGAGAATACTAGCTACAAGTACCTTTCAAAGACCAACTGAGGATATCATGGGTATCTCACAGGCATCAGCATCCAGAGTACTACACCAGTTCCTGGATGCCATGTTACCACATGCCAATGAGCACATATACTTCCCCCGAACGCAGGAGGAGTTGGCCAGCAATATGTGTCTCTTCCACCATGTGGCAGAATACCTGGAGGTACTGGGTGCAATAGACTGCACACACATACACATCAAGTCACCACGTGGTGAGCAGGGAAGTTGCTACATAAACCGCAAGGGATACTCCTCCATCATCTGCCAAGTCATGTGCAATGCCCAGGGAATTATCATGGATGTGTGTGCTGGCAGCCCTGGAAGCTATCATGACTCCCACATCTGGCATGCCTCACAGCTGTATCGGTTATTTGCCAGGGGGACATGCCAAATGGCCACCTGGTGGGGGATGCTGGCTATGCACTGGAACCATGGATAATGATTCTCATCAGAAATGCACACACACCCATGCAGTAACACCATAATGAGGCACACGCACAAACCAGAATCATCATAGAGCGTGTGTTTGGGATGCTGAAATCACTGTTCTGGTGCTTGGACATATCTGGTGGAGCCATGCAGTACTCTCCAGGCATGTGTGCCCACATCTTCATAGTGTGTGCCATGCTACACAATATGGTCTTGTGGAAACAGCTGCAGCAGGGACAGAATGGTGAAGGCCCTCACAGCCCACCACCATTGCCAAGAGCCCCACAGGCACAGAGGTACTCAGACCATGAACACCCTGAGCCAGCCCCAGTAGGCAGACGGAGGCGTGCCCAGTATGCCCATGCCTTGGCAAAGAGGGAACGTATAGCACACACACTGACAGTGTAGGAACTTAGGGACTGACACCTTTCTCCACCTGCACACACAGTAAAAATGGATGGCACACAAAGAAGACTACCTGTAAATTGTCATGTATAGGCAGTGTACTGTGTGTATCCAACACAGGCAGCCCTCAACTATTGCACACACAACAGCCATTGGCACAAGGTAAGTCAACACCTGAACAGTAAATTAAGCTTCCAGCATATGCAGATACTGTATGTATAGATTCATAGGTAGGTACTTGGCCAACTGCCAGAGGCCATTCATAAGGCCAGCCAAAATGTGTCAGCATTTGCCACCCCATTGATTCATTAACCATCCCTCTGTGGAGCAGAGCCAATGGCGGGATCCCTGGGGTGCATCTACTGTTCCCCATCCACCCTTCAAGGTTTCTCTTGCAGAGTGTTAGTGAGGGGCTCTGTATAATGTAGTTAGGGATGTTGTTCCAAAGTATGGGGAGTGTCTGTGACAGGAAGCTGTCCCTCCAGCATCTTCCGGTTATTGTTGTGGCAAGGTCAGCTCACTACAGTGTGTGGCTCACTGTCACCTGGATTCCCATAGGTGGAGCATATCCATCAAGCTTGAGTTCAACATGGCTGTGTTGGTCAGTGGAGATCATCTCTGGGTAAACGAGATGCCACTGAGTAAAGCAGGAGTTTATTCAGCCCGGCTGCATAGGCCATATGTTGGAGGCCAGTATTCCCCTTGGTGAGGTACATTTGTGGACCCCCCCCCCAGTTGTTGGACATGTCTTCTGAGGTACATTTCACATGGGTTATTATACCCTATGATGGGGCTGATGAGTGATGAGTAAAGGGGCACTATAATCCCAGTATGTCTAGATGGGAATCCTTTAGTAGTCAGATAGCCTACAGAGAAGGATGTCCTAACTACTGTGGAGATATGACTGTCACAGGGGAGATCACCATCTACCTTAGCCCCCAAATACCCCATTATCTCTTCTGTATTAAAGTGGCTGCCACTGATGTGCTAATATGTGGGTGCCAATTCCACAATGGAATGACCATGCAGTTAGTGGCACTTGGCTGGAGGCCATGTCGTTGTTACCCTGTGACATTCTCTGTGAGGCCCCCTGAAGGATATCCATGTCAGCTGGACTATCAATGGCTCCCAGTTTGCAGTCATTGCCAAACATGGTCTGCCGTCGTCCACCTGTGTTTGCCTGTACATATGAGTTGTATATGCCAAACAGTAGGGCACCCAGGTCTGAGTCCTGTGGGACACCAGTTGTGACTGTTCAAGAGTTTGACCTGGAGACCGCTAGTCGTACCATGTGGGTTCTGTGTGCAAGCCCATTGGCAACCCAACCTGTGATGTATGGGTGTATGTACAGGCTGATGTGTTTGTCAATAATACCTGAGTGGGGCATGGTTTCAAAAGCCTTGGTGAGGTCCAGGTAGTATATGTAAACCACCTACCCTGTCATCTAATGTCTTGCTGACTGTATGTAAGATGTTAAACAGGTTCAGTAGGCATGAACTGCACTCAACCAAGTTGACCTGGGTTGGGTCACGTGTTCGAAGGTTACCAATGTCATTGTTAATGAGTGCCATGAGGATGTGAACCATACCATTGCAGACCATGCTAGTCAGGCTTATGGGGTAGTAGTTACCATGGTCAGTTGTGATTTCTCCATTATGGAGTAGAATAACCATTGCCATGTGCCATTGCATGGGCATGTAGCCTGTGGAGAGGCTGAGGTAGGAATGCTTAATTAGGTGGGGGGCAGGTTGTCTTGTACAGTTTGCAAGATGCAGTCTGGGTCAACATCTGCCTCCATTGATTCTGTGTTCTGCTGTTAGAGAGGGCCATTTCCACCTGTGTTTCTCTGATGGTTGGGAAACTGTACCTTTCGGGTAGTGTTCTGGGCTCTTCAGGAGGTGAAGTATGCACCAAATGTATCTACAAGGATGTTGGCAATATCAGTAGGGTCAGCATATTTTGTGCTATATTTCACTGGCACAGTACAAATCTGTGTGTCACCACGTAGATCCTTGACATACCCAAATAAGGCTTTGTGGTTATCTTTCAAATCCTTGCATATTCTCCTACTGATGTCAGCTTTGGATGATGTCATGAGGGACCTACGTATCATACTAATAATGGTCACAGATGTCTGCCCTTTGTGGGATTTGCTGTGTGTCTGGAACACTGTCCTACATCTGTAGTGTAGCCTGTTTATTGCAGAGGTCCACCAGACTGGTGTCCTTGTCTAGGAGGAGTGAGTCTTGGTTTACCAGTGATGGCATGATCCATACATCCGTGTAGGTGCTTATAGACTGCATTTGTAAATCTGTCTGCATCTTGAACAGTGTTTCCCCTTAGCGTGGAGGCTGTGAAACCCCCCACCCCTGTCACTAGTAGTGTAAATTTAGCTGTAGGAAAGGTATACACTGTGGTATCTGTGGGTGGGGGAGATGCTAGGGTGTGGAAACAGTGAATAGTTCATGGTCAGATCTAACCAGTGACCGGTTAGCCTCCACTGTGGTGCACCTGTTCCCCATGTTGGTGATGACCACATCTAGCAGTTTCCACCCCACGTTAGGGAGGTTACCACCTGATACAGGGCATATGAGGTGATACATTCTAGGAGCGCTAATCCTGGAAGTGAGTACCAGAGTAAATTTCCCAGTTAATGGTATGGTAGTTGACATCGACCAATGCCAGGTGTGTGTTAGGACTGTTGTGTTCTCCAGGTAGGTGGAGTGGAGGTCATGGAGGGTGATCCATAGCAGGCCACATTCCACATTGCAGTTGTGGCTGATGTTAGCTGCACATGGATTATCACAGAAGTATCATGCTGCCCCACTAACCTGGAGGTGTATCCCTGACGAATATGGATACAGCTCCTCCATGTCTGTCAGTCTATGTTCTGTGGCTGAAATGTGTGGTATGGGTTGTAGTCTGGTAATGCTGGTGTGCTCTCAGGAGCCTTAAGACAGATTTCAGTGAATGCACAGATGTTGATGTTGTCTATCCTGAGGACTGCTGTGAGTGCATGCATGTTGTGATCACAACCCCTGGTGTTGAGTAGCATAAACCTCATTGAATCTGCTATTGTGCTGTTTATGGAGCTGGTATTCACCTTTGAGACTCTCCTAAATAAGGCACCATGGGGGTACCAATAGCCTTGGTCAAAATTCCAAAGCATAAGGCTGACACATAGGCCGGTATGGTATCATTGCATGCATGTTCCCCATATGTGTTTGTTTTTCATCTCCCCAGTAGGTAACCTAGTGGTAAGCAATAGAAACCCTTAAACTTATACAAGTCATCTAGCTTCCAAATAGGCTTTTGAAGTGACTAAGTATCAGTGCTCTGTATGTTCTTGCTGTACTCAACTGTTTCCTGACTACATGGTGATTTCACACTGTATATTGTGATCTGAAGGTCTCTTTATTCACATATTATGGCTGTTATGGCCTGCACGTTAGAGGTTCACAGATAGCCTACTATCTATCTGCCCAAGGGCAATTAGAAGCATAGCAACAGTGTGCTGGCCTTCCCCGCACCATTGATGAAGTAACTGAGCCTCTGTCAAGCATAGCCAATGAAGCAATTCCAGGCAGAGTTGATGGAAGCTGTTGAAGACTGGGGTTGTGGAGGGGGATAGAGCACTTAGTGATCTAAAGAGGGCATGTTAATGTGGTAATTCAACACCATTCAATTCCCCCAACAGATCTTGCAGCTATCAAACTGGACAGGCTCCCCATCCCCTGGCTGTATGGTTCTGGGACACATGATCCCAGGGGTGTATAGTCTGTTACCCATTCACACAACAAGGTTTCCCTTGAAGTTTGTCAGTGAGGGGCTATGCCTAATTTAGTTAAGAATGTAATGTATTGTCTCACAGTATATTTGTTATATGTTGTTATATCAAGAGTACGTGAAGCTCAGTGAGTTTGGGAGCTCCTGCTCTTTGCTTAGCCTAGCTTACATATAGAAATCATCTAAATAGGAAACAGGTGGAAGCAACGTTAATGTCAACAGTATAATGGTTACAGCATCTGCATAGTATCTGTGCATTCGAGGTTACAATCCTGATAAAGGCAGGGATGTTTATCATGTGCAAAAGTATACCTTAACCACAGCTTGCATATATAGGTAGTAATAGTCTGTATAATAAACATTCGAATCACCCATATAAACCCATGTGTGCAGGAGATTACAGTCAACAGAGAATGTAATGTCATGTCAGCACATAGTGAGATGTTACGTCACTGACAGGTATATATCTGGAGTAGTTAGCGGATGTGGCTGTGTTTGCGATCATAGGTTATACGTTAAAACGTTTGTTTAACTGTGTTTAACTGCTGCTATAATGGCACACAAACACTTTTAAACATGCTTACAACTGCTTAAATGAGCCTTATTCTGCAGTAAAAAACATTCGTAAAGCATCACATGTCTCAAACCGTGGACCATGCGCACTATAGTCATGGGACGTGCCACTAAGCCATCCAAGGTGTACACATGTTTCATGGTCCTGAGACTACACCTTATACCATGTGCATTTCACTGTAATGATCACAAATGGGACAGTGGCCTTGTGTACATATGTACAGTACATTTTAATGTACTGTAGTTTGTGAACCAACACATTCCAGTCTACAGATGTATTACTGTTACAAACTAATACGAAATATATATATATAAATATATATATATATATATATATATATATATATATATGTCAGTGATATCTGCACACACACACACACACACACACATATATATATATATATATATATATATATATATATATATATATATATATATATATATAGTATACAATTACATCAATAGCCATATATATATATATATATATATATATATATATATATATATATATTTATATAAGCATCTATGAACACACTTCGTGACACAGAAGCACTCCAAAGGATTGGAGTGTACACAAAACACATGCAGCTCTGGTATTATAGCAATTAATATTAACCTAAGTCACCATAGAAGGGGTGCTTGTTGTGTATGTGAAGATTGGGGTG
Source organism: Protopterus annectens (assembly GCF_019279795.1). Classification (NCBI taxonomy): domain Eukaryota; kingdom Metazoa; phylum Chordata; order Ceratodontiformes; family Protopteridae; genus Protopterus; species Protopterus annectens. The sequence goes on along the minus strand of NC_056725.1, from coordinate 759,431,606 downwards.
GGGGAGGAATGATGGGTAATGCAATCATGCATCAAGGAGGGCCTGGTTCGGATGTCCAATAAGTGAACTGGAGGGGCATACATGGAGTATGAGGACAATATAAAGAGGACACAAAGCAAGAACCTTACTCACTCATAATACACCCGGTCATGTCACATTGCAACACCTACTTTCACAAACATATGAACATTAACATGTATCAGATATATGTACACCAACTGATTGTCACATTTGTTTTCAGTAGCGAGGAATGTCTGTAGTACAATGTATATTCTAAACACCATAACATTTGTGCATATCTCAGATGCCTTAGTGGTACGGTCAGTGACTGTGGTGACCATAGTCCTGGGTTCAAGGGCTGTTAGGTTATTTTGAGGGCCAGAATAAGGGCTTTTGGATGCAGGTGGATTAAAGCACTCTTAAGCAGTTGTAAGCGGGTTTCCACGTGTTTGCTCAATGGTAAGCAGTGCTGCAACACGGTAAACGGAGAAGCGCTTCACATGTTTGACCTTTGCTTAACGTCACACAGACCACGGGAAAACCTGCTCACAACCACGTAAATGTGTGTTATTCACACTTTCCCTACCAGTTCCTTCTCTGAGAGGTAAAATAATAACACCTTCCAGGAGTAGAACCCGCAATCATGTACTCCATTCTCAGAATGACCTAACACTAAGCTACCTGGGATGTACCTATCCTAGTTGTGTATGCAGACAGGTTAAAACACAAAAGGGAGGAATGTTTTGAAATAGAACAACCTGCCTTGTACCCAATTAAAGGTGTATGCTCATATATAGATATATAGATAGATACATATAGACATGTCGATATATACAGGTCTACATATATATGTAGATATATAGATAGGTTAAAAACCTCTGCACATCTATGGAGGTACAGATAAATGTATACAATAATGTATATATCTATATACATATACACACACACACACATATATATATATATATATATATATATATATATATATACACATACACACTGTAGACAGCATCCGAAGTGGTCATATCCTAGTATAACATGGACCAAAGCAATCACCCCCCCCCACAAACAATATGAACATAACATATGAAGAGTATATGCCAATACACTATTACAAATATGTTCTATGGACACAGTCACCAACACAACAACTGATGTATTGCCAAAAGGATTCAAGGACTAACAGTACCTGCATGCTATACAGGAGGCATCTAATAGTACCTTAATGAATCAGCCTGCAATTACCATAGTATTAGTCCACTAAGGGATAGGTGTTCACATAGGGAAAGAACATCCACACACACATAGACATTTTATAAAAGGGGTTCCTACACACCTGCATGTGCTATGTACACCCACCAACATCTACCCCACAACCAAAATAATTACATCAATATATACTGTCATACCATAACCAATTATGCAACTGCTGTACAACATCTGCTGAAACCTTAACATACCTGGACACAGACACACTAACATGGCCCTATGTGAAATAGTTGCCGTTATACAATTGAACAGCTGCTGATGTAACAGGGTTTGTATGAACTAATCCCGTTTCAGAGGGTTGAAAGGTTCGTACACCAGGATGTTTTGCCGAGTACTGATTATTAGCACAGTATGATACACAGTAACAACAAACTAAATATTTCAAAAAACGGAAGCCAAAAGCACAGACCACCAGAATGATCAACGGGTAAATAAAAAATCCATGTCAGAGGAGACCAATACGTAGAAAACGTCTGTTTATTTTTAAGCAACAACAAGTCCTGTTTTTCGTCTGCGGCCTCGCCAACTTCTTCAGAAGTTAAAATTTAAAAATAACGCGCCACTGACGTGGATAATTTAAATAATAAAATACATGATGTCACCACGTTCTCCTTCTGATAAGATCATCATTTAAAGAGACCAATTCCTATATTTATACCGCTAATTCAAAACCACTTGCAAAATTAATATAAAGTCAATACTTTGTATTATAATTACATTAACTCTTACCATCTAGCGGCAATACTACTAACACAGTGCGAAAACATGCTTCTCTGACCAACATGACAATTTTAACATTAAAATAAAAATCCTGACAATGTTCTAAAAAAGTATTATATTAAACTTAAAACGACCATCCTGACAATTATCTGGAAAAGCCGACCATCAAAAACATAACAAAAATAAAAACTAGTAAACTCCACTAAATCAATGCATGGCTACTCTACACCTTAGGTTAAAATGGCATCAATAATAAAAACAAAGATTATCAGGGACTCACAAATACAATCTCCTGATGACATCCTACCTTTGTAAGCTCCTCAGTTTCAGCACACTAGCTATAGACAACATGCTGTTTAGACCTGGAAAATGGTAGGCATCCAGCTTTAACTGCCATACCAATTCTTTAAATTCTAACAGCAACGATTCAGGCCCCCCCTATTATATGTAACTAACTGGTCAATTACTGTAAAATTAAATTCATGATCAGGGCATTCCTTTATGTGTTTAGCCAGGGCATTATCTAATTTTCCTCTCCTAATTGCATACCAATGTTCGTAAAGGTGCTCCTGCAATCTCCGGTCTGTTTTTCCTACATAAAAAACAGGACATGATGTGCACTTGGCCAGGTATACCACATGGGAACTGTTACAGTTGAATCTCCCCCTAATATAGAACTTGTGAAATGAGTACCCGCTTTAACAAAATGGCAATATTTGCACATACTACATTTAAATATTCCTGATCTAGCATTGGCTGGCTGGGGATTCATTTCTAAAAGCTTCTTTAAATTCAAACCTCTCCTAAAGATAACTTTAGGAAATGGCCCAACCTGGGAAGAAACTTGATTATCTGACTCAAGAAAACTCCAATTTTTCTTGAGGATATACACAATTTCGCCCACATCAACATTATAAAATGTAATGAAACTGCGGAGAAGGAAGCTATTAACCTGGGCTTTTTCTGATGACATCCCTATTGTGGATACTTAATATAGGGAGGTAAATCCCATTCTCCCTCTTAAAACGTACCTCATCGGTACGTTTTAAGAGGGAGAATGGGATTTATCTCCCTATATTAAGTATCCACAATCCAGAAGTAGGGATGTCATCAGAAAAAACCCAGGTTAATAGCTTCTTTCCCTGCAGTTTCATTATATCTTATAATGTTGATGTGGGCGAAATTGTGTCTATCCTCAAGAAAAACTGGAGTTTTCTTGAGTCAGATAATCAAGTTTCTTCCCAGGTTGGGCCATTTCCTAAAGTTATCTTTAGGAGAGGCTTGAATTTAAAGAAGTCTTTAGAAATGAATCCCCAGCCAGCCAATGCTAGATCAGGAATGTTTAAATGTAGTATGTGCAAATATTGCCGTTTTGTTAAAGCGGGTACTCATTTCACGATCAGAGAATCTAAGTTTTATATTGGGGGAGATTCAATTGCAACAGTTCCCACGTGGTATACCTGGCCAAGTGCACTTCATGTCCTGTTTTTTACGTAGGAAAAACGGACCGGAGATTGCAGGAGCGCCTTTATGAACATTGGTATGCAATTCGGAGAGGAAAATTAGATAATGCCCTGGCTAAACACATAAAGGAATGCCCTTTTCATGAATTTAATTTTACAGTAATTGACCAGTTAGTTACATATAATAGGGGGGGCCTGAATCGTTGCTGTTAGAATTCAAGGAATTGATATGGCAGTTAAAGCTGGATGCCTACCATTTTCCAGGTCTAAACAGCATGTTGTCTATAGCTAGTGTGCTGAAACTGAGGAGTTTAGAAAGGTAGGATGTCGTCAGGAGATTGTATTTGTGAGTCCCTGATAATCTTTGTTTTTATTATTGATGCCATTTTAACCTAAGGTGTAGAGTAGCCATGCATTTATTTAGAGGAGTTTACTAGTTTTTATTTTTGTTATGTTTTTGATGGTCGGCTTTTCCAGATAATTGTCAGGATGGTCATTTTAAATTTAATATAATACTTTTTTAGAACATTGTCAGGATTTTTATTTTAATATTAAAATTGTCATATTGGTCAGAGAAGCATGTTTTCGCACAGTGTTAGTAGTATTGCTGCTAGATTGTAAGAGTTAATGTAATTATAATACAAAGTATTGACTGTTTATATTAATTTTGCAAGTGGTTTTGAATTAGCTGTATAAATATAGGATTTGATCTCTTTAAATGATGATCTTATCAGAAGGAGAACATGGTGACATCATGTATTTTATTATTTAAATTAGTCACATCAGTGGCGCATTATTTTTAAATTTTAACTTCTGAAGAAGTTGGCGAGGACGCCGCCAAAAAGCAGGACTTGTTGGTTGCTTAAAAATAAACAGACGTTTTCTAAGTATTGGTCTCCTCTGACATGGATTTTTTATTTACCCGTTGATCATTCTGGTGGTCTGTGCTTTTGGCTTCCGTTTTTTGAAGTTTGTTCATGTCTTTTGAGTTGGAGAGTGGTTAACAAATGAAATATGTCTGGTAAGCACACTGTAAATACCCTAACATTATATACATAGCTATACAACCTTGAGCTGGTCAAACAACCTGGCCAGACTGACACATATGCAGAAGTATTGGGTACAGACAAACCCTGCACAAATAGCAATGTTCAGAAATATAAAAGCAGTACTCACAATATATTACTGTTCGTCTCAATACAGCTGTTGCAATAGATTCCAAACAAAACTTCCACGCTGTCTTCCTCACAAGTAAGGCAAAGGGACAATGCCCAAATGGAGTACTCAGTTATACTCCACTGTAGCCATGGTATTGGCTAAGGCAGTAGCAGCGCAGCTGATGTGCATGTAATTAGCTACTTAGGAACACCAATTGGCCATCGGGATAGCACATGTTACTGATCTGTAACTATAAAAGGTTGCCTTGTCACACATTCAAACCATCTGTATCTACCTGTAGGACAGTACAAAATACTGAAAGACAAACCAAAACGGGTAGTACACTAGTTACTAACACCTCCGATTACTAAGATGGTATGTATAACATGTAGTATGTCTGTGTATGTAGTATCTGTACTGTAAGAATTACAGTGTAATCAATGCATATAGTGGAAATAGCTATCTTGTAGCGATGTATTGTTGAGCAGTAGTAATGCTTGTAGTATTCTATGTGTGTACTGCTGTAGGTCACATGGCACACTACACATACACCACAAGGGGGGATATGGGCTTGGAACCCACCAATTCGCTTCCAGCCACTGTCAGTGTCAGGAATGGTCCAACAAGTATGTGCTATAACAGGGGATAGTATATGCTGATATATTGCAACAGTCGATGTATGTATGGGTGTATAAGTAAGATGAACAATGTTAAAGGTGGGCTTACCATGCAAATATGGTATGCATTGTGGGATATTGTGCCAATAACTGTGTAATGTACAGTATTCTAGGCAGATCTGTATTCTATTCTACATAGCAGTTCTGTTATGTTATACGAACAGTAGTTATGTCTATTGGCAATTACAATACTCAGTGACAGGATACATAGCATTAGTATTCATCTGACAGGTTAGCAGCATGATAGCAAAGATAATTGAAAGAGCCAGGTAACTATCCATGCACATAACACATGTAATATCCACCTCTCTACTATTGTTTGCAAGCAATAACAGCTGTGCGTGTGTGCATGTTATGCAGATGTGCAGTGACCCTTGTTACAGGGCTGGGCCAAATGGCTATGTGCACACCTACATACAGTGGATATTGAGAGTACAGACACACTGTTTGAACTACCAGGTTTGTGTAGCCCAACCTCTCATTGCCAACCTAACAGCCACCTGCACATACTGCATGTAAGGTAGTGCACAGCACTGGTAATGAAACAGGTTGCACATCATCTTTAACTCCAGTGTAAAATCTGCAGTAGGAGTGTAAGATGTAGGAGACAGCTGCCCATGTGTAATAACTGCATCATAGGTGATGGCTCACACTATCTGATTATATCCTGATCATGTTGATAGTGGCATCAGAGCCTATTGATACATGACTCTGTTTGGGGAGTGGGTGTCTGTGCCCAACAGAGCTCATGGTCCTGGTGGATATGTGAGTATATACCCAGAGAAGGAAACAGACCTGTAGATACTTGCATCAACTGTAATAAACTAACAGGATGTGATGTACTCCTCAGAGGAGGTTTGCTGCTAAAGGTAGCTACAATGTTTCGTAATAGCCAGTGTTGTCAAATCCATAACACAAATATTTACATGTGATCATCACTGTCTAAAACATCTTCATAGGCAATATGTAAACTAAATACAGTACTTGGTACTTGTAGCACTGACTGATCATACAGGCATGTCCACTAGTCAGCTACTGGTGTTTCCTAATGTCAGCTTTGTGTATGTGGCCATCCTGGGGGAATGTAATCTCTATGCCATGTACACTGCCAGACCCACCTAACACCACACCCCACATATTGTCTGAGATGCAGCTACAGGGGTAAGCTGGAAGGCAGCCCAGTCTACAACCATGACTGGACTGGACAGTCATGAGGTGTAGGTTAACACATGCAGCTCATCAACACAACCAACACATACCTTTACCAGAACACAGTATGGACACCCACACACACACTACCAGAAATCACACACATTCACAGACGCATCTAAGTATCTGGCCAAACAAGTGACCCCCCCCCAAGCAGGAAGAGACAGACACCGAAATACACAAACTGTATGACATAGTTTGCATAATTGTGCCACACCTCAGAACACATGACTGGAAACATGCCCAACAGTACTCATCTGTGAATGCAAACTCTAGCACTATGTTACACACCAACCTATACGAGGGCATACATACTGTCAGCTGCCTGTCTGCCATGATTAGCCACATACCCATACACTCAGACCACCTTTTGAACTATGCACATGGCTCTGGCATATTCCATGTTGTTGTGCAGGACCTGTGATGCAGTAGCCTGGACTGCATGGAAACACATGTAGGAACTGTCAGGTCTTGTAGCCCATGCAGGTGTGTCCCAAGGCCTGGGTAGCATTCTGCCATTGGCCAGAATGATACTGCAGTACAGGGACAAAAGGATTGTATTCCACAATTGTCTAGTGTAGTGGTGCATGTCACAGGGTATCCAGTATCTGTCGTCCTGGGATAACATGGTTGACAGACCATGATGCTTTGCCAGACAGGGCCTGCACCTGTCACCCCTGGGAATCTGGATACAGCCTTGGCTCATGCTTACCCTATAGTGCCTTCATCATGCATGGTTCAGGTGAGGATCCACTGCTGTTACAGGGGCAGCCAAGCAATAAACTGTGGGTCTCGCTACACAATGATACATGTCAGAAACACTATACGGACACACATATGTCAATCCCCAACATGGAGAACATATCTGTGCAGTGGCTGGGACATGTTTCAACGCTCCAGAGAGCACACTTGCATGACCATGTTATAACACATACCTCACCTTTTGCCCATTATCCTTTATTGGAACACGAGCCACAGGTGTGTCCATATTCCTGAAGGATATGTACACCCCCACGCTAATTGCACTTGCATAACATCAGATGCATTATGCTGAGCATCTACCTTTGTGCCACAGTGGAATTCAAAATGTACCTTGAGACAGATCACCCACCAGGCCACAGACTTCCCAATTGTCATAATGTGCTGTAATGGGGAGGATTAGGTCTGAGACAGAACCATAATATTGGCTACTCTCAACTATTCCATTATGAACTGGGAAGACTCCTCATGTACAAACACCTGCACTCAATGCATGTTGGATTCCATCGACCCCACTGACCTGGATCACAGTAGTCACACAAACAGGGCTGACAGTATGCTACACATAGTTAGTCTCCAATGCCAATGTTATGCTTCCTAAGAGCAGAGTGGTGAGTGCCATGGCACCCATGCAGATGGACAATGCATGAGCAAATGCTGAATCCTACACAAGTGAACCTTAAGCAGTCACATATGTGCAGTGACTGCGCCATTGAAACAGAACCAGGAGTCAACCCAACACAAACAAGTAGCCAAACTGGTGGTACCATGCTTTAAACTGTACCACAGAAGGTAGCAACTGTTGCAAGAGTGAACACACATGAGTGTAGGTGATTCCTGGTCAGCCTCAGTAAGATGCAGATACACCATATAAAACCAAGCAAAGCTACCGTGACACCAAATCAGCCACATGTTATGAGGCCAAGCACAGAGCATTCTATAGCTGTGTCATTAATCATAATAGCAACAACTAGACCTGCCATGCTGCACAGCACTATGGCATGGGAAGTACTGCACCTACAGAAATAGCACCCGTTCATCCAGACAGGGTCTCGGAGAACCTAAACCCACTCCCACCCCCCCACCACCAACAGATACACTTAGTAATATATCCATGTACACTACAGGGCCCCTGTACTAACGACTATGCAGGTACAAGCTGCACTCTCTAATGCCATACATACAGCTTTCATGGCACCTATCAACATCCCAGGGTGTATCCTACACAAATGTAAGAACATTCAGCTATCCACATACACATCATGTTCAATCATAGCTCCATGTCAGGCCTTGTACACACCAAATTGAACAGTTATCACACCCCACAAAGGGGGAGACACCATTGATAATAGGTTCATAGGTTAGTACTAAGCTAACTGCCCTTGTGAGCCATTTTAAGCCTAGCCAGTTATCCCTTGTGAGACTCAAACCCTGCACCTTGTGTTTGCAAGGCAAACACCTTAACCATTAGGCCACCCTCCCACCTAGTGCACAGCTACCCTGCTGAGTCTGGTCTGTACGGCCATGAACCATGGTCAACGTAATTGATGTACTTGGTAGAGATGTAGATGACAGTAGGGTTGATTCACACTGCATATCATGACCTTGCCAGGTCATAGGACACCATCACCCATACTGTGTTCCAGCTACACTCAGAAAACTAGGTGTATATTCCTATGTCACAGGAATGGTTGGCAACTGGACTGCTGGCAGAACCCACATTACAGAAGGTGTCTGATGAATACACGGACATCAAACCAGTGCCAGCCACAGTAATACAGGGGTCATTCCTGGTACTCCCCCTCTTTGTTATCTATACCACATAGACTAATACAGAAGGCATCAGCCTATTGATGTCTGCAAATTACTATGAACTAGGAGCAATAGTCAACTCATTGTGTGCTGCATTCAACATACAGAAGGGCCTTAGTGTGTCCGATGTGTGGTGTGTGATGTATGGCCACAATATGACAGCTAATTATTGCATTGTCATCCCCTATGTTACAAACCGTGTACCCATTAACTACCACCTAGGCAGCGGTCAACATAATGGCAACTGTGCGTATGGGATGCAGCTGGACAGTACTTCCCTTTGATAGTTACGTCACCAGAAAAGACAGGTAGTCATATGTGGCACCCCTAATCATGACAGGGTGCCATCCAGGAATATAGAGATAACTGCTCAGCCATACTCAACACCCATGTGACCCATAATAGATCACATATTTCCTTTAAGTGTTATTGCCCATGTGTAGATGGCCTACACTGCCCTTCACAATCCCTAACTGCACTATGTATCATGCAGCCTACCCTGAATAAAACCATGTCCAACCCCGAGTTGTTGAACATGCTACACTTAACACATCCTGATCCCAAATAAACACATATGTCATGGACATCCACCTTTCTAGTACAAGGATCACAACATGCCTGACAGATCCCTGTCCCATACACTTAACATACTCTTGCCATACTATGCATCCCTGTCCAGCGAAGTAGCACATCGTCCCTCTCTGTGACATGGTGTGATGACCGCATGCCAAATATATCAGTAACCATTCACAAGAACTGAAGAACAAACACTTTAAAACACAAAAGATACACCAAGGCAGGGAAGCAGATATAATCCAATTTTATTGTAAGCACTTATATCTGCTTCCCTGCCTTGGTGTATCTTTTATATCAGTAACTATGTGTATCAGTTCTGTGGCACGGCTTGAACTGGCCACTGAAACTTACCTGTCTTTTGCCTACAGCTAGGTAACCTGTCTGCCTAGGCTCATAAATGGCCCTGGGCATATAGCCTACTAGATCACTATGGCCATACATGTCATAGTTGATATCCAACCCTGCAAATATCATCAAGCTAGCTATTGTCCCATGTGTTACACATGTGCAACACAGGCAATACATGGCAGGATGCTACACAGCTGTTCAGTGCCATGTAGATGTATATGGCAAAACACATACATGCTTGCAAGTCTGCAGGGTCACAGGCTATGTCCCTAACGGCTATGTATGACTATATATGTGGCATATACACAGCATTAAGGTCGACTGCATTAATGTGAACACATCCAGGCATGTGCTGATAGGAAAAGACACCACTACAGGCAAACAGACATGCCCACGTCAAGACAACATCCACATGGTGTATGAGCAATGTCATCACATGACACACACATATATGGCAATAACATCACATTACCAGTAGGTGTCAAATGTGTGTGATTTATACATGTCAGTGGTGTTAGTGTCATGTAGATCTACAAAGACGTATTTGTAATCTTAATAAATGTGATACACATGTATGTTCAGCTGTACTGCTGTGCTTCTCTGTGAGTTACTGTGACCTGTCTCCATCGTTATGTCTTCCAGTTATGCCACATAGCAGACTGCCACCATACAGCCACTTGGAGGATGAGGTCCTTATCCCATACCTCCTCGACAACTACACAACGCTCTTCAGCCATGTGCCACAGGATGCACAGCAGCAGGATGCCTTGTGGGAGGAACCCTGCAGGAGGGTAAATGATGTTGGCGGTCACAATCGCACCTATCAGCAGGTGCGCAGACACTGCACTGACCTGATAAGATGGGTGAAACAGCATGCTAATGCAATCACCAGGGAACAATGTGCAACAGGTGGGGGGCCACTCACCCAGCCCCCACTCACACGTACCAAGGAGCTACTGGCCAACCTGGGGACACCTGCAGACCTCCATCCACAAGCTTTAGCTGGTATTGTGGAGGTGGGTGTCTCTCAACCACCAAACCAGGAATTGCCTGGTAAGTCACTACTGCACATAAAACACAACCATATATCACATAGTTACATGTATTACTGTACAATATGTAATGTAACATCATATGCAAGGCATGTATGCACACATGCCACATACTATAGTCTGCTACTCTATGTATGCACAGATGTGCATACTCCATAGTATAGTGTATTGTACTGGCTTATGTGCTAACATAGACATTGCACCCTGTAGCTACCACACAGGTGTGGATAATGATCTTACTGCTGTGACACCCCTGTTTACGTACCTCTGGCATTTTGCAGCAACAACAGCCTTTGTCAGGTGAGGTTGTTATTATTTACCAGGCTTGATAATACAAGGAACATATTAATTGCATGCTATCTGCCATAACACACATACACATGATGTATGATGGTCCTGGTAATGGACACTGGTCAGACCTGCAATGCATCACACTGTTTACCTATGTGAAACAATTGAAGACTATATGAAACACCTACACTAAACCTTCCAAGCTGTCATTGTCAGATGTGTGGACAACAGTGAATACAAAGGTGGTGGTGTGTTCCACTGTAGGGACAGGTACTACATATCAGCATTACACATGTTGGGAATACAAACAGTACTGTACAGAGCATATGTGTGCACAAAAACTAAATGTGTTGGAGCTGGGGTATGCCTGGCCCACAGGATACACCCTTGTGGAGTATACCCATGCTATGAATGTCACACAATGTCATGTGCTATCAGACATGTCCATGATATGTAGTGGGCTGTCTGCAACACTGCTCAACTATCCTGCAAAACATGTCTCACATCCCATACATACCACCCTTTGTCTGCATAACCCTGTCCTCAGTGGAGCATATGACATCTATGGGTGTATGTCATATGGGATAACACTGACATTTGAAATAAGATGGCCATCACAACCATTGGACTGAACATGTGTACACATGGCCATGGAGGATGGCCAGAGACATGAAGCAAAACACACAGTAGAAGTGATGTACATGTATGTACACCCTGTTGTACATTGGCTCGACACAATGCAACTATGGCATTTGTGTAATGGTGATATTGCAGATGTGAAACACTAAACATCATACAGACCTGTGCACAGCTTGTGTAGGCATAACATGAAACCACCACATAACATGTCTTGAACATCTGGAGTGTGTCACGACATGGAAGCATTCACCTATACAGTATCCAAATATATACATGTGTTGTACAACATACACTTACATCCATATCAAGCCACAGATACAGTACATTCACCTTGCTGGTGTCAGACATCACTGTCATGCCTGTTCTTCATGTGTGTGAGGTACACAGATGACATGTGGGGCATAGAGTACTTGTATGTTAGCCATGTGTGGGCATAGTTGCCAGGTATCAGTAATATGGTTGCAGATGTGCAGATGTGTCATCCTTATACCCTTCTGTGACCTGTGTAACACATTCCATATTAGGGTTTATTGTGCATACACCTCAGTGACGTGGGTCACATTCCACATTAGATATGTATTGTATGTGAACATAGTCATGACTATGAACTGTGTCAGTAGCTCACACTGTATAGCAATTGTGAAGCCACATGATGCCCTGCAATGGCTATGCACATCAGCTCAATGTGCAGTATGTCCCTGCATATTTGTAGCATGGACAGACAACATTGCATCAGCTGAAGGCCCATGTTAGTATAACACATCCCTGCATTGGGACACCATTACCGTACTGTAGATTGGAAAGAACACCATTGCGTTACACATGTATGCATGTCATTCAACATTTCAGCAGAAGACATGTTATACTACATGTGATTGGTGAGGTCATACGCCACACAGCAGGCCGGTGTACTGTAAACCTGTGCTGGTCTGTGGCTCCATTGCAAAGTAGGGACAGCCATGTCAAACATGTGTACAGCTACATGCACAATGTCTACACTCAGCTCAGGGCTAGACGGAATAATGTTGAACAGATATGCACTGCTTTGGGGGAGATATGCAAGCTAGGGCTCAGGCAAACATAGTATGCAGTCGACATACCCTACTGCTCATGTCCTCACACATAGGGGCAGTGGTCAACACAAAGCATCAGTGGAAGATGTAACAAAGGTCAGTGATGGTCTGTTAACATGTGGTGTATGTTGCTCACACTATGGCAGTGCAGTGCAAAGGTGCAAAGTGCATGCATTGTGTTGCAGGTATAGGGCATAGGCTATTAACACAAATGATGCAATACAGGTATGTATGCTAACCACCACTATAATTATGTAAGGTGCATGCCGTCTGCTATACCACATGCATGCTGTTGTGTGCAACTCAGGGATGTATGATAACTGCCACTATAATTGCCTAAGCTGAAACTATAATTGTCTAAGCTGAATGCCATCTGCCATATCACCTGCATGTAGCATGTGTGTCTGTGTGTGTCTGTGCATGTGTCTGTGCATGTCTGTGTGTATCTGTGTGTCTGTGTGTCTCTGTCTGTCTGCCTGTCCATGTGTGCCTCTGTTTGTCTGTCTGTGTGTCTCTGTCTGTCTGTGTGTGTCTCTGTCTGTCTCTGTGTGTCTCTGTGTGTCTCTATGTGTGTGCGTCTGTCTGTGTGTGTGTGTCTGTGCCTCTGTCTCAGTCTGTGTGTTTGTGTGTGTCTCTGTGTCTGTGTGTGTCTCTGTCTGTCTGTGTGTGTCTGGTATAACTTGTAATGTACAGTTCTTGTCTTCCCCTCACAGGTGTTGATGTAGGTGCATTGTCCTCCTGCGGTCCACCTGAAGTTAGTGTCCCCACAGATTTTATCAGTGATGATGTTAGTATGATTGAGGCACAGGCAAGGGTGTCAGGGGCTGAATATATGCCATTGGTTGCCATTCCACCTGTCTCCCCCTCATCCTCGCACACAGTTCCCCTGCCTGCACATACCCCATCACCACCGGCCATAGAGGAAGGACAGTTGGCAGGTGGTAGCATGGAACAGGGAAGTGTGGTGACTATGGAAGGTGTGCCTGCACACCATGATCCCAGTCAACAGACTGGTGATGTCCCACACAGGCATGTGCCCAGCGCCACTTGTAGGAGGGCCACTGGCCAACATGCCCCTGCGAGACCAAGCACATCAGCTGGAGTCACCAGACGCATGTTTTGGGCTGTAATGGAGGCACAGGCATGTGCTGAATGGCACAACAGAGACAGTCTGAGGCTTCAGAGGGCTGCTGTCCGTTTATTAACTGACAACATCCAAGCACTTGCAAATGCTCACCATCATCTTGCAGATGTTTTGGATAGATGATTGTATGACATGGTGAGAGTCCTTGACAGTGGCATGTCATTCCTCGAGCGTGGAATGTCTGTGCTAGAACATCTGGTGGGAGTGAGGCATCAGGCATGTGGACGTAGGCCAGCTACATCACCTGTTGAAGGTCTACGTGAACATGCTACTACACATGCCCAGGGCACAGCAGGCCATGTGCACGTGATCCTGGATGGTCCAAACAGGGACACGATTCCAGTGGACATGTGTCATCAGACGGTACCCAATCTGGACCTCTGCCTGGTAGTACCTGTGCAACCCTTGGCAGGCACAGGTCACGTGGCCATGGCCGGCCATCGTGAACTGTGACACTTGCCTTGTACAGTCTGCAGCTGTCAATATTACCCCTGTGTAGGCCAGCCACATGCCAGACCTGTGTGCATGCATACACATACACTGGAAACAAATGTAGGACACCTCAACACACGCACGCATAACATCCGCACACGCCCAGTGATATCACAGGCCCTAACACACACACATGATGTCATCCAATGGCACAGCCTAGGCCTCTGGCAAACATTAGCACCCTGTGCATATGATGATGTCTGTGCTGCATCCCTGTCATCCTCACCATCGGTGCAGGGACATGTTCATATGGTCTGATGCACAGAGTGAACATACTAGGTAGACAATTGTAGATTAATATTGTTGAGTAGTGTTGACAGGCAGCAGACATACCATGTATTGCAGTTTTAGAATGCATTTTGTACGTTTGACAGCATGTATAATGTGTAACAGCACTAACAGCATGTTGATCTTGACATTCTGCCTTCCTCTTTCAGGTGTAGTTGCATGTGCCGGGGGATGTTGGTGTTTGCGGGAGTCCCATATGTACATGTTGACTACCCACAGGTCAGTATGATAATACCTGCATGCACTTTGTAGCTTCCAAATCACAGTTATATTCTCCCTTGTTTCAATTATGTTTACTGTTCTAATGATCCAGGAGCATGATAGCTGTGTAGTAAGCTACTGTGTTCAGAGCTGTCACATCCATAGTGGGTGACATCACAGGTATAGTTACCTGGAGCGCTGAGTGGGTAAAAGAGAGGTATGCTGGATGACAAGGGTAAAGGCCAGCAGAAATAGTGGCTTCTCATTGGGAAGCAGAAACACCCACTGCCATGACAGCATGAAAACACAGACACACCCACACACTCAGGGATTCCAGACACAGTAACACACACACAGTTGCCAGTGTTCAGATGAGAACCCCTACCTATGTGCATATCATCATTATAGTACTACACAATTACAAGATGCGCCACAGAGATTACACATGTACAAGTAGTTGGAATGGTCTAAGATCGAGGACATCAACAGGGATACTACATTGCAGTGAGTGTATGTGGGGTCCATCAGTAGGCTGTGTAACAACAGGTCACACCTCAGGGCATACATGTTAACAGGCAGTTAGTGTGCCCGCCTACGATTGATGATATCAACAGGGATGCTAGAGTGCTTTGAGTGGATGGGGGGAGGGGGCATTAACATTTCACTATGGTAAAATACAGCCTCACTCCAGGAACCAGACAGCCGTACACACACACACACACACACACACACACACACACACACACACACACACACACACACACACACACACACATTCACAAAGATATACACCTATGTCACACACATACAGACACTTTACATGTGTGAGGTTTAACCACCTGCCTATGGCTTTCTTTCTACACTTCACTCTGTACTGGTGTCAACAGCAGTGTTCAGGAGAGTGATAACATGTGGGATGTATTCCCAACCATACGTGACATATATGGACACACGCCCACACGTGCCAGTACTGTGAATCAAACACATACCTATCTCATGATAGGTACTACAGCAGTACAGCACTATCACATCTGGTACAATGCTTACTGACTCTTTCCTTTGACAACTGTGCTGATATATGCACAATATATGCACAGGGGAGGTATTACTGTTACAGGTGTCATGGGGTTTGCCTTCGGTGTCACCCTTACAGCATTCTACATTGTCTGTCTTCCACTTCAATTAACAAACCCTGGCCTTAGCAGGTACACAGGTTATTGTAGGACTGGTTGTATCACACCAGTGAGCTGTCCTCAGTAATCATTCATCTGCAAAGAAGCCCCACCACTTAGTAGTCATGTCCAAACATCTGTCCATACTTCATGTACGGCTTACTGTACTTAGAGCATATCACCATACACAGGTGGCAATGTTGAGGCTGTATTGCAACAGCATGATGTACTAAGACAACAGTCACCTTCAGACATCAGACACTGCATACACATGGAATTTACACAAACAGCAATACATGTACACATATGCGGTCTACATCAGTACGTGCACTAGCAGGTCAAGAGGACACATTCCACACCTTCCCCATGTCGTGTGTGAAACATAGCTGAGCATTACACCTTAATGGATGTTGTATTCATGTACTGGTAGGACACCACCACTTTCACTGAGTAGCCAAGTGTACATATATTACAACAGCACATATCAGCATGACACACACAGCATTATTCCATGTCATGCTCCTACAAACTGTTACTTGACAGTGCCATGGTGAAGCCAGGGCACTGTAATGGTCAACAGTGAGCACATCATATTTGCCACACACACCTCATATGTACTGGAAGAGGGCCAGCAATGTGCTCTTTTACAGCTAGGCAGTACACTCATTCAAGCATGTGCGAGGTCTGTGGCTTGTAAACATCTCACTCCAGCATGTACTGGCTATTGTGGTACTAAGGCTAATGTCCAGACAGCACACAGCATACATGGCTTGCAATTGTTGACATGGGGTATATGTAGGAGCTGTGGCCACACATGGCTGTACATGTCATGAACATATCACCTGTGACTACTCAGGAACATACAGTGCAGAGCTGGATTTCTCTGAGTCTGTCAATACAGGCCTTGTATAGGTCCTGTTATTTGGATATGTTTGTAGAAATTGCATTAGATGGACATGTCTAAGGGCATACATGCCACATGGGGTGTTGTATGATATGATAGGTGTCATGGGTGACCAGTAGAGAGGGGATATTACCTCTGTCAACATAGATATCGAACCTTATGTACTGTTAGCATGCTATCTGCCATGTGCATGTGTGTAATGACTGTAGCCACCTGTATGTAGAAAGGTAAACAAAAGCTATGGTAATGTAATGTATGTTGTATGAGTGTGGGATGTACATATCCAGGGCAGGTATTGTTAGGTCATATCCAACCATGAGGGTGTTGTTTACTGGTGTACAGCAACAGTCAACCATGTTAATGCTGACAACATCTGAGGGACCCTGGTATGTGTACAACTGAGCAGGTTACAAACAGTAGTATTATTGCATTGTATAAAACATTCTGCAGCTGTGTCTGTACATGGGTACATTGCACAGTTGATGTAGGCCTAGGTACAGTCCACCAATTGAGGGTTATCGGGTGGTCTACCATACTATGTCATACCACATATGGATGTGTGTTGGTGGTCTGGGAACAAGGTGGTGGATGTATATGAGGGTACAACCTAGAATGCAGCATTTGCCACTGTCACCTGTACCTGACTCATCTGTGATGCGTTATGTCAGGGTAGTGGTCTTTACATGTGAGTAGCCTTTATGAATATGTGTACACCACCACCTGGTATGGTCCATACCACTGTTATGGCCCACATGTCTGGATCTGAGTTATATGGTGGTAGTGCAGTTGTGCACTACAGAGCCTTCAGCCAGGTGTTCCTCACTGCACAGATGTTGGTATTCCCCATTGTAAGTTCTACATTCAGCAAATGAATTACTAAAGCCCCACATCTAGCACGGGTTAGCATAGGCATCCAATGCAATTGTCATGTAGGTGCCAGGGTGTTACTTCTGTGTGTAGAACATTTGCCTTGGAATGTGGCTATATGAGTAAATGTGACCATGTAACATGGATGCATTTGCTCTGTGCTGAAGGCTCGTCATTCGGTCATGACAACCCAGAATGACAGACACTGGACAACCTCATAATAACAGCAGGACATTGGCTTAATATTTTGATCTAGCAGTTGCCACCCATACCATGACATTACTGCACGTGGCATTAATGTGCTAAACAGCAAATGCCCCATGTAAGGTGACGAACAGCAGCATAACTTGTGTATATGACCAATGTGAGATATACATAAGGTAGCAGTCCTGCTAATAATGACAACTACTACAAAAGCTAGGAGAGGTCATCTTGTCACCTGCACTTCAGTACCATTACACAAGGTGGCTCACACATTATGCTTGCACATGCCACTGTTCCACATATAATGCCACTGTCCACAACCTGCCATCAATGTATGCCTTTCAGGACAGCAAGGTGTGTGACACATGCTGTAGGTAGCATCCTCCTGTGCGACCCAGGTAACCTATTGTCTGTCACATCCACACATGCATGAATGTGTATACGTAACATATATATATGTCAGTACTTCATGTACATGTATGCATGTGTATCACTCAGCACAGACACAGATATAACATTTACAGGCCACATACAGGTATCAGGTAGTAAACCAGTATGATGTGCATATATACTGACAGGTAAGATGTACCTAGCTGTAAACCTGTGTGTTTACAATAGGAGTCCATTACAACATGTTCTGTACATGTAAGTGTTTGAGCATGCACACTGTGGCCTTCAATGGTTAGAATCGGAATGCATCTCAAACAGCCCTGTGCTACTAAGTGTATGAGCGTACCTACTGCCACCTTGTGTAATTTGAGTCAGTGCATCCAACAAGCCCTTTGTTACTAAGTGTATGAGCATGTCCAGTATAACCTTGTGTAGTTGTAGTCATAGTGCATCCCAAATGGCCCTCTGCTACTACCTCTGCTACTAAGTGTATGAGCATACCCACTGTAACCCTGTATAGTGATAGTAGTTGTCCATTCCGCAGATGGCCATACTGCAGTTCAGGTTCCTGTTGTGCTACAACTATACCTCTCAGGCCTACCTGTGGATGGTGTGTCTTGTTTGTGCATACAGGTTGTAATGGACACCTACTTTAAACACACAGGTCTACAACAATGTACTTCATGACTGTTAGTCTCCCTGTTGTTGTCTTCAATTGTAGAAGGGCAGTCTGACTGCATTGGGATGTGTAATCTCTGTGGTGCATCTCATAACTGTGTAGTACTATAATAGTGAGTTGTAGATAGGCAGGAGTTCTGAACCCACCACTGGCAACTGTGTGCATGTGTTTGTATGTGTGTCAGAAAATGGCTGTGTGTGTGTATTTGTGTCTGCATCCTGTCATGGCGGTGGGTTTTGCTGCAATCCAAAGAGATACCTCCTTTTGCACTGGCCTTTATCCTTGTCAACCGCTATACCTCTCTCTTCCCCCCACCCCACTGCAAGTAATTGGTCCTGTGATGTCACCAAGCTCAGACGTGGAATCAGTAGGTGTAATTATATGTGTTCTGTGGCACATACCCCAACTGCATACCACTGTACTAGTTACCTTTACATAGGCAAGGCGTGTGTGCACAATACTGGCAAGTGTGTGCATGTTTGTGTGTGTGACTACCCTGTAGCCAGGCATACACATGTGTAATGTCTTTTAGCACACCATGGTAGCCATCTGTGGTGACCGGTGTCTACAAAGTATTACATAGTTAGGAATGGTAAAGAATACACAGTCAAGCATGACTGCAGTTGGGTATGTTAGTTTCCTGTGCCACTGTTGAGCAGTGACACAGAGTGGTCGCTGGGGTGTAGGTCAATACTCATCATTCCCCCACCCTAACTCCACAATCCCCAGGGTAGATTACATTAGCCATCATTCCCCACTCCAAACTCCACATACACAACAACCATCCCTTCTCTGGTGAACTGCTTATGATTTAAATGTTATAACACAAGAGATGCCTTTGTTTTGTGTACACATCAGTTCCTTTGGAACCCTTCTGTGTCACAAAGGGCATTCAGACATATATATATATATATATATATATATATATATATATATATATATATATAGCTGTGTCTGTGTATATGCATACATATATGTGTGTACACATCCCATAGGTGCATATATATATATATATATATATATATATATATATATATATATTTATATATATATATATATATATATATATATATATGTAGATATGACAGTTGTACAGATGTAGACTTGTCTTTGTTGTTTCACAGAGTACAGTACATTCAAGGGTACTGTACATATGTACACAAAGGGTCTGTCCCATTTGTTTTCATTACTGTGGAATACCTGTTGTAGGATGTGCATTATAGACTCCATGCAACATGTGTATTCCCCAGATGGTTTAGTGGTATGTCCAGTGACCTCAGTGTGCATGGTCCAGCATTTCAGACCTGCAAGCCTTGTTGATACTGTTAATTAGGACTGCATAAGACACTTTTAAGCAGGTGCAATTGTGTTTTTGTGACAGTAAGCAGCGGGTACACGCAGGTAACAGACATGTACAACCCACGGTACACTTGGAATGCCCTTCTTTGGCAATCCTGCTGATGTCACCCACCTATGTATACACCTCTGGGACTGCTATAACCCAGTATTCTCCGTAGCGTGTGCTGTAACTGTGTATTGCTGTAATGTGATAAATTAGTTAGTTAGGGGTTCTATTCCAAAAGAGACCAACTGTGTGTGTGTCTCTGTCTGCCTGAAACAGGAACTATGCTTTTTAGAGTATACACACTCTTTACGATTCACATGACCACCTTTGGCAATCCTGCTGATGTCACCTACCTAGACATACACCTCTGGGAGTACTGGAACCTAATTATCTCCGTAGCATGTGCTGTAACTGTGAAATACTGTAGTGTGATACACTAGTTAGGTAGGGGTTCTATTCCAGGACATGATAGGTGTGTGTGTGTTTGACTGTCAATGCCTGTGTGGAGGTGGCTGTGAGTGTCTAACCACTGGACATGTTTGGGAGCAGGTTTTGTAGTTTTCCTATATGGTGTCTGTCTTATATGTCACAATGTCCACCTCATGAGGAGTATAGATGACAGTCAGCCAAGGGACTGTGTTGGCAAGCCATACCCCTACATCTGACAAAAGGCCTGGTGAACAAAGTATGCAACCCTACTATTATTCAGAATACGTCCTGAACCCATGTGTCATACACAAACCCACTTGCCTAGAATATCTTGCTATGTTGCTAGTACCCTGCACATTGATGACAGATAATAGGCATGGTGTGATTGCAGTGGGCTGCAGAGGGCATGGCACACTGTACAGCAGTACAATAGGCACATAATTGCAGACAATGTGCCTTCACTATCTTCCCCACTGGATGCCTGCAACATATGTGGTGCCATCAAATGTGATCCACAGAGGCCATACAATGCCTTACACATGTGCCCTGTATGGACTGATGCCACTGACTCCAGGGAATACCTGCATCATGCTATCAATGCAGATGCAGGGTCAACCTGCTGACTATAAGCAGGTTCTGCCACACTAGGCCAGTATTGGCATATCAGATAAAGGTCTGTGTACACAACATGTGTCAGTCAAACCAGGTACACCTGTACATGTCACTGTACATTATTGTGGGACATGCACATCCCAGGCAATGTCCATGTCAAGGACTATCAAACACAGACATGGCATGCATTGCAAAGCTATGGTCATACACAATGGTAACCAGGATGTCAGGACAGTTCATACAATACCCATCTGTGTGGGTCATTGCAGACACTACACCCCTGTACCACACTGCACACCATTGTCAGGTGGCGTGATGCCAACGATTACCCCTCACCCAGCCTTGTACAACCATCTTGCACAGCTAACCACTACACACCCATGAAGCAATGCACACATGCATGTTAGTACTGGTGCCTTGTGTCTGCGTGTGGGGTATGATGCTCCTGACCACAGTCACTCCCAGTATAACTCCCATTGGCATACCGACAGATGTCAAACATGTTCACATGCCCTAGCCCATAGAACCTCCAGATATCCTCTGTGGTGCATGTAGTACCTGTACATTACTGCAGTGTGTCAAACTAAGTAGTTTGGGAGTGTATTTGTGGTCCTGGCAAAGAGTGTCAATGTGAGTCCATTAGAGAGTGTGGCTGTATTGACAATGACATCTGTTCATGTGGACAGCCATGTGTGCTACACCTAATGTCTGTCTACTATATCTCTGTAGCAGATGTCGCACACCAACACACATATATGTTCTTATGGCACACCAGCATGTCAGCTTTGTGACACATGGAGTAACTGCATGCACTTGTAATAGTAATGATTAGTTAGTCAGGGGTTTGAACCCCTGTACTGGTAGGTGTGTGACAGACGATGCTTAGGTTTTCGTCTCGAAGCCCTTCTCTGATGTACTTTGCCTCTGTCTGTCCCTTCCACACACTCTCTGGTGGATGTGGAGGTGTACACCCGCTCAGCAGCAGCTTGTGTATTGTAAGTGATGGTCATGTTCGGGTGATGGCCTCTGCATCTATTGCAGTCTTCCTCTAGCTGATTGCATGTGGAACAGCTGTGATGATGTTCCCATAGTCATTCACATGAAAAACACAGTACAATATCTAGGAACATCATGTTGGTGTTTGCCCATGACAGTCACTGTGAGTGGTACCTGGATCTGATGTTTGGTAAACGGCATCACAGATGATATCTGGATGTTCCTCAAACAACATACACAGTGGGAAATAGTCTAAAGACAGGAGGGTGATGTGCCAGACATGACTACAGCATGTAAGTGTAGCTATGCTTCATTGAGACAACTGCATGTTTAACACAGTGTATGTGTGGTAATGGCTATTCTGCATGTTTTAAAACTGACAAGACAGTGCTCTGTTTGTGAGGGACCCCCATCTGTAGAGCCATCTGTGGACTGGTCAGTGTGTGGAACCATTTGTTTCCTGTGATACTCACTGAACACACATCTGTGAACAGCAGGAGCATAGTGTGAGGATTGCAGCCAGTACATGGTTATAGTGATGTGTTACTGCCATCGCATCCCTGACTGGACATATGTCACATGAAACAGTGGTATGACAGACAATACCTGGGGTTCTCAGTGTCATGCCAATAATGGGTCACTGTTCATAGCTGCAATCACAAGTCTTCTACACGTTGTACAGATGTCATGCAGTATATATGCATGTATTGTGCTCTCTCTACAAATGTATACCATCTGTTGTGTTGGGTTGATGGTCATATCTATGCATGCTGTTGTAAGTAATCCTGAATGCTGTTGACTATTGCTAAGCCATATCTGTGTTTAATCTGCAACACCATAGGCTGTATGGGTTTGGAGGTGCCGGCAGAACCTCCTGTCCCACTTCAGCTGGCCATGGCACCAGGCACCAGCACATATGGGGCCCAGCCTTAGACCTCCACCTCTGTTGGCTCTGCACCACCTTCTGGTGGTACCGCCACTGAGGATGTGGCTTGTCCCCCCTGGGAGCAGGTCCAGACAGGGACATGTCCGCTGTTGTACAGTCCCGGACGTGGTGCATAGGGGGCTCAATAAAGGGTTTCAAGGCCAGATACGCCAGCTCAAGGGCAGAGTGTCACATTTACAGGGTGAGGCTGCCCCTCCTAGACAGCCCCCAGCACTGCCATCTTTGCAGCTGTTTTAGTCCAGTGGTGGCTGCCCATGGCTGGGGACCTCCATCCCACTGTTTCCATGTGGGGGCTTATGGGCTTGTGAATGCCGAACAACCCTCCTCATCCAAGGTGTATCCCTCCACATGTGTCATATACTGACCCTGTATGCTGTCTTGTCTGTCATCCTACCCTACGTATCCTCCACGAGCATACCTACTCTCCTTCCCCCACATCCCACTCTCACCCTATGGAAACAAAAGGCCAGTCGGTTCCTAGAACAATATTTGCCCCATACATAGCTGTCCATTTCACACATGTGTCCACTGGACACATGTAACCCTTTTAATATGCATCACAACGTACTCCAGTTGTCCTCACCCCTGTCTCTTAGGCGTACGATCTTAGTATGCACATGACTCCTAAATTTTCCAGGTACACGTGATGTGGACGACCCCATTGTACACACAACACTACCAGTCCCTCTATGGTTACCCCATGTACCTTTATCATGATGATGTCGCACACAGCACCTTGCAAGAGTACTGTTCTCACATAATGATTGGACAGGAACTGTTGTGTTAATGTAAATAACATGCACAGAGTGATGTATATGGCCAATGTACAAATATTTGCGTGTATTAATGACACATGTCTGTCTGAGGGAGTCTTGATATTACATAGGACAAGACCACTACATAATACAGGAGTTGCTGGTGTTTCCCTTTTCATTCCTTTGTAATGCTTTGTTGTCACATGGGATGTTCCTGATATATCTATATTTATGTATGTATCTATATGCTGGACATAAACACTCACACATACATATACATGATGGAATACATTTCCTATACTGTTGAATGACTGCACTGGGTGATATGTTTGTGATAAGGTCTGATGTCTCTATATCTGCCATGGCTTGGTGGTAAATCATAATAGCTGTGTGTGCAGGGTCCTGGTTTCGAGCCTTGCAGAGTCCGTTTATTTTGTTGCTGGGCAGAACAAGGCCATTGGATACGGTGTGATTAAGGCACATTAAAGCAGCTGTGAGCGGGTTTGCTTGGGTTTGCATGGTGCTAAGCAATGCTAACCTCTGGTTACAGTTTCTTACACTCATTTAGCCTCTACATTGCTTTACCAGTGTACTACTTGCATACTGGCGGCCAAACAGGCGTACACCCGCTTGCTCCCACACTTGCAAATGCACTGCATTTGGTGTTTGCATCTAACACTCACACCCCTGGGTGGGAGTGAGGACTACGATATTACCTTGTGATGCCTATTACATCAGATTACATGCCTACAATATTGAGAATGGCTGCCCATTAGGCGACAGCATGCTGTCCGATCCACGGCCTGTCCAGAGTTTGATTCATATTATTGGTGTGTTCCTCTTACAATCTGCACCTGTCTGGCTAATACACGGGAAATGACACTCTTAAATACAAACAAGTAATTGGGTTTTGGAACCCACATCCTTCAACCGAGTCATGCTACTGCATACCTAATATTCTATCATCTTTCTAAGGATGTCAGTGGAATATGTGCTTTCTGTCCCTATCAGACCTCCCATATGATTGGGGAAATATACAAACTGAATCAGGGACACAGCATAACAACATCAGGGACACATTTAAATTATTGGAGTTATTAACCTGACACATTGTCAGACTCAGAGCATATAAATTCATACACATTTTCTGAGGTAAATGATGTTTATAACACTTAATTGTTGTCGCTATTCATTACGTGTAATTCACCACCTTTCCTCCATATGTCACTAGTTTTAGGAGGGATTAAGTGGGGCAGAGTTAGAAACCGAGTCAAAATCTGGGACGTCCCTGGAAATCGGGTACAGTTCAGAGGTATGGTTCCTATTTGTTCCCCCAATGGTTTATGTCCTGTCCAATGGATGTGCTCTTAGGGGTTGAGAGGTATGGGCGTGAGCTATGCCCATTAAGGAATATTACTTACATCCCTGGGGCAGTCCTAATATGACTTTGCCAGCCAACACCTGCATGCCTAGGCCCATAATTGCATACCCATAGCTCCCCCACCTGCCACTCCTCTACAGCACTCATCCTTACTGTGGGTGCAGGTGGGGTATAAACACACCACTACACACTGCCCACTCTCCCCGTGTCGGGACACATTTCGTATGTTGTGTTGACCCATGGGTTATCAGGCTTGCACAACCTACTGGTCCATGTACATCTACAGGCTGGATTGATAAGTCATTACTGGGACTGCCTCCGATCATTAATTTTTGGTGTCCCACAAGGGACATTGATGTCTATGTTTCAGAATTAGACCTGGCAGATCTCTCCCACTGGTAGTATCCTGCCAGTGGTCTGGGAAGCAGAGGTGTGTTTACCTTTATTGTGTGTCTGTATGTCTCACCGGCCTAGCTGGGGGGGTGGGGGGTTGATGCTACATGTTACATGTTCGTTTATTGGACCCCTCACCCCCATATGCACGGCCTGTGAACATATGTTACTCATAACTGCTGTATCATATCATAGCTATATACATGTGTATATTTATATCTATTTACATTACTATATACAGATATATCTGTATATGTATGCATACATGTATATTTATATTTTGCTGTCTATATCTATATACATATATACATATATATATATATATATATATATATATATATATATATATATATATATATATATATATATATATATATATATATATATATATATATATATATATATATATATATATATATATATATATATATATCTCACAACATATGGGTCTATGGGTGTCTGCATATGTATATATTTATATGTGGGTATGTATCTGTATTCTGTCTCTGTATGTATACATTTGTACTACAGAGAGGCTTATCTCTATGTCGCTATGGGTAGATATACACACACATACCTCTACATATATATGTCTACATCTGGTTATTCCATTCCTTGCCATATAGATTACACTTTGCTGCAGTGGGACTCATAGTGGGAGTGGCTGCTCATTGGGCGACACCTCTGCCCAGTGAACACATTCGCTTACATCCCTAGGGCTGTCCATATAGGTCCACATCAGCCAACACCTGCACACCTAGACCCATAAGTAGCTTCCCATAGTTCCCCCACTTGCGCCTCCTCAACAGCACCCATCCTTACTCTGGGTCCTGGTCTGCTCTGAACACACCACTACACGCTGCCCACTCTCCACTTCATGGGACCCATTTCATACAATTGTCTTGGCCCATGGGTCATCAGGGTTTCCCACCCTTGTATTCTGAGTATGTACACACCGCAACCAGAATGGCCGGTCTATCACCTTCTTTTGGTCTTGGCAATGTTTGGGGTGTCCCGCAAGGGATGCTCCATTCTGTGTTCCAAGATTAGAATTCATGGGTGCACTGTGTACCCCCCCCCCCGGTTGTATTCTGCCTGTGGTCTGGGGAGCAATGGACTCTTTACATTGTTTGTGTGTATGCTTCCCGTGTCTGGCTGGGGGGGGGGGGTCATGCTATGTGTTTCATGTTTCTTGCTTGGGCTCCTCACTTCCATTGGCATAGCCTGTGAACATGTGTCATTCTTGTGTGCTGTTTCCTATCATAGCTGCATATCTGTGTAACGCACACACACACACACACACACACACACATATATATATATATATATATATATATATATATATATATATATATATATATATATATATATATATATATATGTATGTATATGTATATATATATATATATATATATACATATATATACATATGCATATATATGTGTATATATATATATATATATATATATATATATATATATATATATATATATATATATATATATATATATATATATGTGTGTGTGTGTGTGTGTGTGTGTGTGTGTGTGTGTCTGTAAAGCAATACATACCCCACGCAAACGCACTTACACATGCTTACTGGGGTTTATATATGCTTGACCTGCTTACTAGTGCTTTATTCATTATGACACTGACACTTTACTCCAGTTATCTTTTAAATGATATTTTGCAGGTTATACAGCAGACAGATGTCGCAATATGTTCATGTACAAATTACCAATGGTAAATGGTATGTGATACAGTGAGATTTGGTACGGGAATGTCTGTTCGTTAGGGGGTTGCTCTAACCAATTCACTATTGCTGTGCTGCTTCATTTGCATATATACCCATATACCCATGGCTCCTGGTTCCCCAAACATACACCCCAACGTCTCCCTAACACTGCTGTCATCCATTCTCCAGTTGGATTCGCGGTGTATCCACACCACTACACATTGGCCACTCCCTATTCCTATAGACCCATCCCATCGGTTGACTCACTCCACGTATCCTCAGAACTCCCAAACATTTAGTCCACAAACATTGGTGACGTGAGTGACCAAAAGAATACTATTCGCAATTTTTGGGTTGTCCCACATGGGACACGCATGTGTTTATGTCAAGATTAGACACTATACTTCATTACATCCTGACTCCCGTTAACATGACACTGCAATTAATTAATATGTATGACTATGTGGTACCACACACGTTACACATGAGAGCCTAATTATGTACATGTTCGGTGTATTTCTTTTACAAATAGACCAGTTTAGTAATTGGCATTGCCGTAGCAGGGAGATCACAGGAATGATTCCATGTGTGGGGAAGTCCTCACATTTGATTATTGTCAGCACAGCACTGACTTTGGACATTGTGCACAATTCTGCGTTTTAACAGTTTCGTCCCGTCCCTCTTCTGGACAACCTATTATTCTATCTACTGTCAAGGTTTGTAAGGGCACATTCATGTTATTTATGTCTGCAAATGGAATGAATGTGTTACAGAGAATGTACTTCTACATACTGATGTCTGCATGTGTGTATGCATATATACCTATAACAAACTCGCTGACCTCCACGGGGCGGTCCAGTTAGAACCAGCCCATCCAACCCTGGCATGCCCAATTCCATAATTTCATAGCCATAGTTCCTCCACCCCACCCATGTTCAAAATACACACATACCTTCCATTGTCCACTTGTTATTGCAGCCATGACACACTTCCACACATTGCCCTCTCCAGAGTGTTAGGAGCCCTACACGTATGTTGTCTCACCCCATGTATTCTCAGGCTCTCCCACCATTTAGTCCTTGAACATACCTGCTTGTGTAATGGTCGGAAGGCCAAATGGTCTATCTAATTTTTGGGTAGTCCCACCAGGGACTTCCCTCTGTGTATAAAGTAGACTTAGCAAATCAACAATGTTACTCCCACTGGTAATATCCTGCCTGTGGTGTGAGTAGCAGTGCTTTGCTTACTCCTGCCCAGCTGGATATGACATACGCTGACAGCGCTATATAATACTTGGGTTGCTGTTGATTCCCTTCCCATTCCTTTTGTATGCATTATTGTTACATTGTTCTTTCTTCATAGATGTATATATATATATATATATATATATATATATATATATATATATATATATATTATATATATTATATTATATTATATATCTGTATATAGCTGCGGTGGTGGTGCTGCGGTAGCATTGTCGCCTCACAGTAAGACGTCCTGTTCGATTCTCAGCTAAAGTGTCTTCTGTGTGGAGACATGCATGAATGGGCGTACCTTTGTTGAAGGTTGTGCGTCAGGCTTGGCAAGTAGGTATGTAAAAATCTACTGCCAATCATTAGCGGACCGGAGAAAAGCCGAAAGAAGAAGAAGAAGATTATATATCTGTATATACTTATATACATTTCCTACACTGGGCACTGCTTAGACCTGCGCATGTGCACTCAGACTTGCTTACTGGTACCTATATGTGTTTACTGCAGCTTATTTGTGCTTACACCTGCTTTCTAGTACCTTATTCATTATGACAGTGCCACTTTGCTTGAATGATATTTAAGTTAAATATCTCATGCAATACTCATGTCAGTTTTACTGCAAAACGACATTCATTCCACATGGAAAATGATATGTGCTATTGGGCTCGAACCAATGCCTGTTTGGTAGGTGGATGCTCTAAACACTACACTATTGACACATTGATTATGCATGTTTTTCTCTATTTGAATGAATATGATGTGTAAGCTATGCTCGGCAGAGGGCAGTGACATGCTGCGCTTTGCTTACACCTTCAATATTGCAGCATTTGAATGTATAATAGGGACACAGGGGCAGGGAATCTAATTGTGAAAGTTCTAGGGACAGAGCTCAACATTCCACTACGTGCTTGTGTGTTTCCTACTTTGAGTTTATTTCACTGTTCATGGACACTCTTGTATGCTTAGCATACATTTCGGTATCCATGGACACTGAATTACTGACTTACTATTAGTGGCGGGCTCTACTAGTATGCATAGTAGGTTTTGCAAGTGTCGGGGCATGTTTATGCCTCCATTGAGCACTTGTACATGCCCCCTGCACTTGCACACGTTTCCTGTGCACGTCGAGGTTGCGGCTGCACACCTTCATACATATTCATATGGTGCTGCTGCACCATCTGTAGTGAGGACACTCAGCACAAGGCTAAAACCGTCCTTGCGCCAAGCTTCTTGAATCCCGGGGTTAGTCTTAACCTTCTTAGTCCTCTTCTGTTAGTTCTGTAGTCTGGACTTGTCCATCTAGTTACTTAACAGAATAAACTTCAACAAGACGTCTTTACTCCTCCCACAGGGAGGGCATCACAATGAGAGAGAGAGAGTATCCTAGATCTGCTAGCTGAAGTGATTTTTATCCAGACTAATCCTTTGTACTCTGTTTCTAGTTAGTCCTCTAACTCTCTGGGTCACAAGTGGGATACCAGACCTGATGCAAGCTTTCTTTGTTTACTTTTGTGAAATGTCTTAGGTCTTCCAGGACAGAGAAATTATACTACTGCTCACAGCCACTCTCCAGTAACGTCATATTAGATTAATGTACAGATGTGCCATGATACAAATATCAGTCTCCCAAGCTGTTGTCCAGGTTATATTCAACAAAGATTTTGCAGGTCAGCCAAGAGCTTATGATGATTTTGATCTTGCAAGGCACTTGATGTATTTATTGCAATGGGTATAATATATATATCATCTGTGCATGTTCTGATGGGACTCCTCTCATCAATAAAGAATCAGAGAGCATTAATCTTTTTATTAATGCTTTTCTGCAGCTCATCTATAGTGACCTATATGCACATTAGTATATGGTCAGTTATTATAATCAAGCTATTATGTGACTGTTTCACCAAATGACAACAACAAACGTCTGAACAGAAACGTTCATAGCATACAAATATGTAAACTAATAAAATAAAAAAATGCTGAGTACCACAGTCAGAAAAAATAGTATTTATTAGGTTAAGTGCTTTCAGCCAAAGCAACAAATAGAACTTTTTCAAAACAATAAAACATTGTACAAACCATAAGAAAATACAAATGCATAGTTAATCATGTGCTAGCTCACTTCAAATCAACACTGAATAAATAACAAAAGTTGGAACATTAAAATTCAATTGTTAAAAGTAATATTGTACAACAAAATAAATAACCAAAAACATGATAGCATTTTATAGTTTATAGGCACATACCTTTAGCTTGCTGTTAATAGAAATGTTTTAATTTAAACACGGTGCTCTTGTCATGTTTAAGTGGAGTTGCCAAATTAATTCCTTGCACTCAGGTTTAATCTTCCATGGGCCAATTTCCATAAATTCCACTACAGCCCTAATATCAGTACTGGATAAAGTTCCATGGGGGGATATTCATGAAAGCCTACATGATAATTTTTACCGTGTGTGCTTCACTGCACAATGCATACACAGCCATGGCAAGTTTTAGATTCTTTAAACTCCGTGTAGCGGCATGCACTCACACGCAAACGTGGAAACTTTGATGGCATGCAAATGTCAGCATAAGTAGCTGAATTTTATGTTAATGAAGCCAACCAACATTGTGAAAAGATCCAATAAGCTGTAAGCAAACCATGTAGACTCAGTGTTCCTGTTGCCTGTGTATTCGGAAACTTTTCAAACACAGCCAAGGAAAGGAGTCTGCACGGAAACAAGAGCAAGTGAAAGCTCTTAAAATTTGTATAGAAGTGACCTCAGTAGGTAACATCACACATATTATGACCTAATTACACACTGTGGGTGCTAGAATATCAGAGTTACAAAATAAAAAATACATCTTTAAGTGCCTTGACATAAATGCACCTTTGCTCCCCCACCCCCAAAAGAAAATATAATTATATGTAATGCAGGCTACTAAAATGTTTAAACATCCTGAAACAGAGTATTATATTGTACTGTAAGTATATGTGATATGTAGCAGATATATGGGCAAAGTAATAGCCTCCCTTGTGGTTACAACATTGTGCTACTGTGCAGTTTCTCTGCTGACACGGTTACTAACCATGTAGATTACAGGCCGTCAGCACAGTGAAGATGCAAATTAGGTAAAAACTGGAAAAGTTGCAATTGCTGAATCCCAAAACAGAATAACCATGTAGGGTTGTTCACTTCGTGTAAGCACTTCCATGGTGTTTTTGTTTTCAATGGCTGTCAACAGTGAGTGATGACATCAGGGGTGTGTGTGTCAGGTTACACTTTCAAAGTTGTACAGGTAGGTCTGTGTAGGGTGAAAGTACATTTAAGCTGTGCACAAATCACAGGTTGTGTGTCATCCTTGGAATTTTGTTGTAAAATGTGTCTTCTCTGTCCATTTCAAATAATTTTTGTACATTTTTTTATGTCCTCATTTGGGAGATGGTGTGCTTAGCGCACCCATGGGAAATGGAGGAATAAATGGCAGCTTTTGGAGTACTTGTCATGTAAATAGTCCTGTGGCACCATGTGTATGTAGAGGGCTAGTGAGCAGATTATCCTAGGTTCGAGTACAGGGAGGGGGCAACTTTTCCTTTTTATACTCAATGTTTGAGCTATATCACAGGAAGAGAGAAAAGTAATTACAGTTTTGCCAAGTTTGCTTTATTTACGCATAACTGTACAGGGATGTACAGGGTGAGTGGGGGTGCATGGAGGTGCACCTAGCACACTGATGATCAAGCACCAGGTGTGTGTAATAGATGCTAAATATAATATAAGCAGGTGAATTCCATTTTCATGAACCAATCCAACACGGTGCAGCTATTCAACATGCTATAAAGCATCCATTAAACCTCCATTCTTGTTTTTCCTAAACACTTCCATACCACTAGAGTACACAAAAGGAAATTTTAAACAATGTTAGGGACTGCTGCAGCTCTGCTGCATATTTATGTGCTTCAGGCTAAATTCAATGCTGCTGGTGCTGATGACAATAGGCCTAGGCCGAGAAGGAGAGGAGTGTTCAGGCCCAGGGTAACTTATCAGACACTATATGACCTAGAAATTGTAGAGTACTACAGACTGGACAGGGGCACCTTACAAGAACTCTGTGAGCTCTGCTGCCCTCAACTCAGAACCAGAACCAATCAAGGCAAACCCATCCCAGTGGAAACTAAGGTATGTGTAGCCCTTAGAATATTAGCTGCAGGTACTTTTCAAAGACCAAATGGGGACATGATGGGCATGTCACAGACATCAGCATCCAGGATCCTCCACCAATTCCTGGGTGCTATGCTCATATATGCCAGTGAGCACATATGTTTTCCCTGGTTTACTATCATTGTGTTGAGTTCACTGTAGGCGAATTATCGTTTTTATGAAACGTGAAAACGAAATTCACTACAGTGAAGAACAAAACTCTTGAACTCAGAAGTGGTGACTATTCTAATTCGACATAATTTGAACATTCACCACACTTCCAGGAACAACATTACTGTGCATTCCACAATAAAGAACGTGCTTGTTGGGGAGCAAGCCCATGTGTGGGGTTGCACCACCCACACCCCCTGCTACTTAGATATACAAACTTGCACTATAGTGAGGGAAAGGGTACATTTCCCAATCCCCACTATAGTGTGATCTGCATCAAAATGTAGAAATTCACAACCGCGAATGCTGTATTGCATTCACTGTTGTAAATTTCTACATTTTGGCATTAGTTTTTCTGATTCTACCAAATGGTAGTTTTGCACTAATGTAAATCGCACAAAGTGCGATCAGAAAAATTATACTAACTGTTTTCCCTGTAGTTCTGAGGAGAGGGCCAGCAATATGCAACAGTTATACTGTGTAGTGCACTACATGAAATACTGGTGTCATAGATTGCACTCATGTACACATCAAGGCACCACCTGGTGAGCAGGGTAGAATCTACATGAACCTCAAGGGATACCATTCCACCAACAGCCAAGTCATGTGCAATGCCCAGGGAATAATCTTGAATGTGTGTGCTGGCAACCCTGGCAGTTATCATGACTCCCATATCTAGCACACATCACAACTGTACCAGGTGTTTGCTAGGGGGTCATCCCACAGGGTCATTTACTGGAGGATGCTGGCTCTGCATTAGAACCGTGGATGATGACCCCCATCAGAAGTACACACACACACCTATGGAAGAACCCCATAATGAGGCACCCGCTGAAACCAGAAACATCACAGAGCATGTGTTTGGGTTGTTGAAGTCATGGTTCAAGTGCTTAGATACATTTGGTGAGCCCTGCAGTATAACCCAGAGACATGTAGGCAAGTTTTCACAGTATGTGTTACGCCACACAATATGATCTTGTGAAAACAGCTGAAGCAGGATCAGCTAAGGGAAGGGACACACATCCCTGCACCAACGTCTAGGTCACCAAAGCCACAGTCAGAGGAGGGCTCGGAGGGGGAACCACCAGCTGCTGTGTCTGCAGGCAGATGTAGGGGTGCTCCGTATGCCCTTGCTTTGGCTAAAAGATAACACATAGCACATTCACTGATGTACTAGGTGCCTAATACCTTTCTCCTGCTTGCACACATAGTAAAATGTATGCCAGGCAACACACACAACCTGTACATCCTGTGAACTGCTTGCATCAGACAGAGTCAGCCCTAAACTCAAAACGTGTCTACTGCTGCATTTGCAAGGTAAGTCCTGAACCTAGAGAGTAGTTTTTGAATAATATGATTGCATATCCTTGAATTTAGCAGGTTGTAACAGGAATTAAGTAAACAGTGCTGTGGATTTGTGCAAAAAGTACTTTGACATGTGACAGCAGGGAGACCTTTAGTTTACTCACATATGTCTATTAGTAAGCAGTAGGCCTCTGTTTCAAAGATTCACACATTCCTGCCTCTGACGTATACTAATGCTCACTACACTTCCGCAGTGGTGCAGCAGTAGTGTTGTTGCCTCACAGCAAGAGGTTCTCCCTTTCGATTCTCGGTTGGAGTGCGGGGAGTGCCTTCTGTTTGGAGTCTGCATGTCACCCCCGTGGTTGGGTGGGTATTCGAAAGACATGCGTAAATGGGCATGCCTTCATTGAAGGTTGGACATCGAGCTGGCACCTCGGCATTCGTGAAAATCTACTGCCAATCATTAGTGGACCAGAGTTCCGCTGTGGCGACCCCTAACCGGGAAAAGCCAAAAGACAACAACAACAGCCTTTGTGCTAGAAAATCTGTTAAGAGAGAAGTTAGACAGTACTGATACACATTATAGTTTCTGACTTCACAACCCTTCCCAAGATCAAATAACAGGCAGGAAGCAGAACAAGGAGAGTTTAAAGAGCATCATATCCTTGTTTGTGCCATAGCAGTATCAGCTTTGCATACCCACAAAAGAACAGGCTATGCTTGTTTGTGACATAACAGTACATGAGCTGCCCCCCCCCCCCAAGAGCAGTGTAGCCTTCCTTGTGTCACAACAGTAACTCAGCAACGGTCCCTCCAAAAGAACAGTATATAGCTGTTTGTGCCACCTGGCCTTCACTTGCTGGAAAATGCATATCATATAACTCTCAGTTAATATCCGCACACGTTTTAAGGCCAAGGATATCGAATGCCTTACACACTTGAATGTCTCACAGTACTAGTCAGAAAACATATGAAGTAATAGGAAACACAGACATGTAAGACAGAGCTGTATATTTGCAAGCAGAATTCTAACAGGTTGTGTGATCAGTACGTGCACTACATCCAAATATAATAAAGAGGGTTAAAAGTACAAGTCACAGTTGAAGATCTCATAGCAGTGTGCATTCTGATGCATTTGTTTGTGTGAGCAATGACTTCACTTCTTTGCTGAAAGCTGTTTGTGAGGCAAAGAGGGCTAAGGCATCCATCCTGTTTTCTGGATCTGCAGTGGTGTGAGAGTTTAAATCCTGAACTATGTAGAAATATCTGACGTGTAGTACCATTTTGTAGTGTCTGTGTCATACCCTGCTCTTGCTGAGTTCACATATGTCTCCTTTTTCATTTGTTTTCCTACTTTTCTTTTTTTTTATTCCACTGTTTTTGCGATGCATTGCATAGTGCAAACACAAATAACTGCAGGCTTGTCTGTGCTTATGTGGCTTGCGCAAAGCATGACATTGCTGAATCTGGACCACCTAGGAAGCAGATAGGCAGACATAGAAACCGGATACATCCAGTAAATGCTTTTGGCCATTGCAAAAACCTGGCATAGAGTACAGATGGTACTTAGTTACCACTAACTGTCACACATTAGCAATTGTGGCTCGTTAGTTAACCATAACACAAATCTGTTGCACAATGCATACTTTTCAACTGTTTAGAATTTTGCATCACATTTTTGTCCTGTTTCTCATAAAAATTGCTTTTCTGGCAAATAATTTGAAAATACTTGAGCACTGACGCCAGAAAACAATGATAGACATTTTAATTTCAAAATTCCTACCCTTCAGAAAATTCACATTAATGCAAAGCATGTTATTATATGAACTGTATAAGTTTGTAAGAACAGTATATAAAATGTGTTCTTATGTTTGGTCCTTTTGCAACCCAGTATGTATGGATTTGTCCAAATTTCTTGCTATACAAAGTTGAGAGGAACAATGTGCTATGGAAATGTGTGTGTGTGTGTGTGTGTGTGTGTGTATGTATATATATATATATATATATGGGTCTACTACACATGATAGAAATGTCATATAACTGAAATTCATATGACTGAGACCAGAACATCAAAAGTTCAAAACACTGAAAACTCAATTGTCTGAATCTCATAACACTGACTCATTAAAGTAAAAGGTGTATGCCCTTTTCCCCACTGTAGTGCATTCCTGGGGTTAGTATATATAGTTAAGGGGTGTGTGGGAGGCACCCCTCCACATTGGGGGTGTAGGGGTGTAGCCCCCCCACATATGTTATACATTTGAAAACATGCAGATGGATACTTATAACTGCAATGAATAACTCTTTGCAGAAGACAATATATGTCTAAACTATGTGGGGGGCTACGCCCCTCACACTCCCAATGTAGGAGGGATGTGCTCCCCACACCCCCCTAACTATATATACTAACTCCAGGATCGCACTACAGTGGGGAAAAGGGCATATACCTTTTACTTAAATGTGTCAGTATTATGAGTTTCAGTCAAATTAATTTTCAGTGTTTTGAACTTTTAATGTTCTGGTCTCAGTCAAATGAATTTCAGTCATATGTAATTTCGATCATGTGTAGTGTCATGTATTATATATATATGTGTGTGTGTGTTTGTATGTGTGTGTGTGTGTGTGTGTGTGTATGTGTGTGTGTGTATGTGTGTGTATATATATATATATATATATATATATATATATGATGCTGTCTGATTTCAGTCCATGTATTGGCCAATTACAACCCTGGGGTCTCAGTTTATTTTTTTTCCACACGTATATCAACCACCCAACAAAGTGTAATTTATAGTGTTGTGTGCTCCCTCATGGACGCTTATAACCTTGGTCTGCTAAACTCAAGCATCCAAATAAGCTCAATAAGTGTACTTGTGATTTTATACAGCTAGGCGTCTAAGCAGCCTATTAGGCTATTAACCTCATATGACGCTATGAATCTATGTGCCTATGCAGGCCTCCCAAGCTGTTGTTCCTCACATGGCCTGCTGAAGTCATCTACTATAAGTTCACCTGCACTCCTCTATGAGTTAGACTTGTTCTGTGGCATGTGGGTTAAGTACTGTGTTCTGTAGTCTGTTCACTGCGATAGGTAGGGGTTCTGTTCTCTCTTTAGTTGAGTGTGTGTGTGTGTCACTAGTCAGCTGAATAGATAAGCTATATTGCAGTTACTTCTCCAATGGCATGGCTGGCCATTTTTTTTGATAGCTGCTCATCCCTACACATTCATTCCATACCAGCCTCCCAAGCTGTTGTCTCTCACAGGGCCTGCTGATGTCATCTAGTATAAGTTCACCTGCACTACTGTATACATGAGTCTGTTGCCTTGCTGTGTGAATTAAACTCAGTGTTCTGTAGTCTGTCTACTTAGAGAAGTAGGGGCTCTAATGTGTGTGTGTGTGTGTGTGTGTGTGTGTGTGTGTGTGTGTGTGTGTGTGTGTGTGTGTGTGTGTGTGTGTGAATGAGCTATAACTTGATATTATAGAGAGCATTTTACACCAGCAGGTGGGACACATATCTTGTCCTCAATAGACACTGCTGATTTTATCAACTATAAAAGGTTGACTGACACACTACAAGTCATACTTGTGCCATGGCTTGTAGGTTAGGTTCACTGTTCTGTAGTCTGTGTACTTTGATAAGGGCACAGTTCTCACTGCAGTCAACTGTGTGAGTTAGCTGTAACTTGATATTACAGACAGCATTTTACACCGGCAGGTGGGACACTGTTATTTCCATATGCTCAACAGACTATTTTATTTTATTATTTTTATTTTATTTGCAATTGTTTAACCAGGATAGTCTACTGGGCCTAAAGAACCCGTTTTCAACGGAGTCCTGGGGAGAAAAGCTCCACATACAAATCATACAAAGATTCTATTCTACATACAGATTATACAAAGGTTATGTTACACACATAGTTTACATGAGGATTAAAGAAAAAACATTGTAGAATTACAATTATAAGTTAGTCAAAAACACAAACAAATTTTTTTTTTTTTGCTAAAAGTTGCAGGGAACAAACAAGGAGTTGTATGCTAGAAGCAAGCATGAAGTTGCTAGCTGGGATTTGAGGAAAGGAAAGAGGAAAAGTGTTGGGAGAAGAGAGTAGGTTAGGAGGGATGTGCAAAGGAGCATTCCCAGGAGGATGTTAAAAGAGAGTGTAGTGATTTTTTAAAGGATGTCAGGTTAGCAATAGTATGAATGAAGGGGGGAAGGGTGTTCCATAGGCGTGCTAGTGAGAAGGACAGGAGGTCTTGTCCTGGAGGGTGTAGGGGTCTGTAAACTTCTAGGAGGTTTTGATTATTAGATCTTAGAAGTCTTTGAGTTTTATGCATTTTGAAGGTAGTAGAGAGAGGGACAGAGGGAAGGCTGGGAAATGAGTTTATGTGCATAGGTGAGCTGAGTGTAGGACAGGTAGTTGGGAATCTCTAGCCAGTTGAGTTTATGGAGAGGTACATAGTGATGGG
Source organism: Protopterus annectens (assembly GCF_019279795.1). Lineage (NCBI taxonomy): Eukaryota > Metazoa > Chordata > Ceratodontiformes > Protopteridae > Protopterus > Protopterus annectens. The sequence continues at coordinate 759,392,248 of NC_056725.1, read as the reverse complement.
TGGATGATTTGTTACTTGTGGCGAATCTGGCTATTTTATTGTAACAAGAGAACAGTTTGGTTTTCAGAGAAGATTGTAGGTTTGTAAGAAGAGGGGCACCATAGAGAAGGGAGGGAAGGAGAAATGTGGTAGAGAGAGTAATTTTGGTAGTTGAGGTAAGGAACCGATTGTGACGGTAGAGCATGCCCAGTTTTAGGTGAGTTTTTTTATATTTAGTAGTAGGTGGGAGTTGAATTTGAGTTTGTCATCAATTTGTACCCTTAGTAGTTTAGCTTCAGATACCAGCTCAAGAGGTATGTTATTTTGGCTGATGATGGAGAACAGAGATTTATCATAGTGATTTGTTTTGGAGGGGGTAAATATCATAAGTTTAGTTTTAGCAGCATTGACTGCAAGATGGTTGTCCTTCATCCATTGTTCTGTGGTGGTGAAGGCATCTTGAGTAAGGTTTAGAAGAGTTGGGATGGATGAGGCAGCACAGATGATTGTGGAGTCATCAACATATTGAATAATGTTTGCAAGGGAGATATAGTGGTAAAAGTCATTAATGAAGATTTTGAAGAGGAGGGAGCCTAAAATAGAACCTTGTGGAACACCTGTAAGGGTGTTGAGGAAAGAGGAGGTGGCTTTTTTCCACTTGACGGCTTGTTGCCTATTGGAGAGATAGCTAGTAAACCAATAGAGGGAAGAGGGGGAAAGGTTTATGTTAGATAACTTAGTAAGAAGTAGGTTATGAGAGATAGTGTTGAAGGCTTTAGAGAGATCGAGTAGGATGGTAGATACAGTGAGGCCAGAATCTCTTTCTTTATTTACAGTTTCAAGGAAGGATAGGAGGGCAGTCATAGTACTATGATGGAGTCTGAATCCATGCTGTGTGGGAGTTAATAGATTGTTGTCTGGGAGATGGGGAAGTAGTTGTAGGTGGATACATTTTTCTAGGACTTTTGAAATGGGAGAGAGGATGGCGATGGGACGGAAATTGGTAATATTGGTGTTGGTACCACCTTTATGTAGGGGAATGATGTAGGCTTTTTTCCAGATTTGAGGAACAATACTTTCTTGGATGGAGTGGTTAATTAATATACTGATAGGGAGGGCAATGGTTTCTGCAGCTATGCTAAGGAAGTAAGAGGGAATGTTATCAGGGGCATTGGTGCATGGTTTTAGTTTTTTTAGGAGTTTTTTATGATGGATATAGGAATAGGTTTAATGAAAAATGGTGTGGGAGTGGAGTGAGTGGGAGAAGTTGGAGGGGGAGAAGCATGATGAGGGGTGGGAGAAGTTGGAGGGTAGGAAGTCTGGGGAGATGTGGGAGAAGTTGGAGGGGGAGAAGCAGGAGGAGAGGTGGGAGAAGTCTGAGAAAAAGTGGAGGCAAGAGAAGGGTTGTTATTTGGGAAAGAAGAGGTGAGTTTGGAAATAGAGTCTATGAAGAAGGAGTTGAATTGGGTAGCAAGATCTGTGTCATCTACATTTGGGCAAGGGATAGGGTTTTCGGTGGTCCCGGGTTTTAAGAGGGTAGTTATACCCCTCCAGAATTTTTGAGGGTTAGTTTTGTGGTTACTTTGGAGTCGGGTGAAGTAGTTACGACGGTCTGCAGTGATAAATTTTTAACTGAGTTACGAAGAGTTTTGTATTCATTGAGGGAAGGTGTAGATTTGTTCTTTTGATATTGTGTCCAGGCTTTGTCTCTAAGTCGCATGGTGGTAAGGGTGTTTGTAGTTAACCAGGGGGTGGATTTTTTTTTATTCTTTTGGTTTTTAAAGGAGCATGGGTATCTAGAAGGTTTAAGAATGTGGTGTTAAAGTGAGTGTTTGCATCTTCAAGGGGTAGAGTTTTTAAGGGGTACCAGTTAAGTGTTTGTAGGGAGTTGCAGAAAGCTTCAGAGTTAAAGTTTTTATGGCAACGGGTAGTAATGTAATTATGAGTGACTTGTAAGGGAGAAGGAAGATGTCTAGTGAAGATAGGAAGGTGGTCACTGAGGAAGTCAGGTATGGTTCCGCAGTCTGGGTAGTAGTGAGGGTGGGAGACTAGAATCCAATCTAGGATGTTGCCACTGGTGAAGTCTTTGCATGGTCTAGTGATGGAGTTGATGAGTTGAGAGTAGTTGTATAGGCTGATGTTAAGGGAGTGAGTTGGGGACTGAATTGAGGACCAGTTAATATTGGTATCTCCCATGATTATAGTTTCATTATTAATGTTTGTTGAGAGCCAGGAGAGTATTTCTTCAAGTATTGGTATATTGTCTCCTGGGGGAATGTAAAGAGAGACAATGTATATATATTTGTGTTTGTTCAGCTAGAGATGGGCCAGTATTAATTCTGCATTATGGAACTGGGGGATGGCTTTATTATAGGGTGTTATACATAGAGAGGATGAGTAGAGTAGCACTACTCCACCACCCTTTTTATAGCTTCTGTCTAATCTGATGATTGAGTAGTTAAGTGGTACTATCTCTGAGTCTTTTATGTGTGGTTTTAGCCAGGTTTAAGAAATGGCTAGGATGCCTGGTTTGTTGTGAAATAGCCATGCATGTAGATTTGGAATTTTGTTAGTTATGCTTTGTGCATTAAGGGATGCAAATAGGATGGATTTAGAATTTGAGGATGAGAGTTTTGGGCCTGGGTTGGGGTGTATATCACCGGATAATAGTATGGAAGTTAGGAGCTGAGTTATGTAGTATAGGTATTTGAGTTGTTTTGGTTGAGAGGTGTAGGTTAGGGGATAAGTGGAGGAGATAGGGTGGAAAGTGTGTGTACAGGTGTTATGAGAAGGGATTGGTTTGTAATGAAACCACAGGATGTGGTTGGAGGGATAAACTTCAGGAGAGATGGAGTTGGTATAGTAGGTGTGTGATATGTGGAGAGGGTAGGTTGTATGTAGGAGTAGGGTGTGGTTGAAAAGGTAAGGCTGGGTGGGATTGTAGATAAGGATAAGGTTTAGAAGGAGTAGTAGTTGGAATGAAAGGGATATTTTACAGACATGATGTGGTTTTAGTAGGCAATATAGGAGTTGAGTAAGGAGGTGGGGAAAGGTGATGTGGGTGTGGTATGAATAGAGGAGGGCATAGGAGGAGGAAGGGGTGGAGTTTGGTAGGTGCAGAGGAAGTAGGTGTGGCTAAGTGGGTATAAACCTAGAGGTAGTGGGGTGGGTGAGAATTGGGGGTAGGGTAGGGGAGCAGAGTGAGCCCGCAGGGCGAACGGAGTGGGTAGAGACAAAAGAGCAGAATGTGGAGTAAGACAATCAGGAAAACTTAGAGACAGCCAACAATTGAGAGACAGCCAACAGGTAAGTGTGAAGGTTGGAAAAAGGTGGATAGTATAAAGAGATAGTGGGGAAGAATGGCAGGATGCAAGACTGTTAGTCGCTGATAGGGTGCCTGGTGCAGGAGATAAGGTGGAAAATAACTGTATAGAAGACTGAGAAGAGAGTGAAATGGGGGGTTTCAACAGGAAGTTTACAGGGGTGGCATAGGAAAATAAAAGTGGAGGGGGTATTATTTCTACAGGTACAGAGACCGCTCAGGAGAAAAAGTACTGTGCAGGGTTGGGTTATGAAGCGCCACCTGGTGGGCACTCTTGGTATGGCAATGCTTTATCTAGTGGAGAGTGAGATGGGGAAGGGAATGAGAAGGAGTAGGCAATGCAGGGGGCAAAACTGTGGAAATGCAGGTTGAGGGCTGGAGGAGGGGTTTGGCTGCTGGCTGACCTGCCTGCTCAGTTGGCCTGGACTAGATATTATATAAACGTAATTTAGAAGAATTAACATACATATATTAATGTTGAGTTAATATGAATACATACTTTCAAAGCCTTATATAGGACACACTTTTCAGGAAGATATGAGGGTTTTTTTTCTGTGGTGCCCTACAGTTCCAAGGGTTTCAGAGGGGTGCAAGCAGATAAAATGTTGCTGGGACACTCAGGTACACAATGCTGGTAAAATAAAAAAGGAAAAAAAATAAGTAGGGAGAGGGAGGGAAAAAAAATAAGTAGGGAGAGGGAGAATTTAGAAGTCTTCTAAGAAGAAAGGTAGAGTTGAAAAAGTAGTTATACAATCACAGTTAAATAAGTCTGATCACTATTAACAAAATAGCATTTGAACTAGTAGACTGAAATGTATCAGTTTACAACAGGAGGACATTTAGTAATACAAAGTGTCAATAAATGTATCATGTTCAATGCTTAGCACACAAGAGAGAAACATCAGTTGCAGATACAGGCATATTTAAGTAGTAATTCTAAGCATTATTAATATAATTAACAGCTATCGTAGAAATGCACTCTTAAATGTACCTCATTTACAATTTGTATCACAGCAAATATAATGTTGTGTAGTTCACTAAATCCATATATTTTGCATCAGATAATTAAATGCGTAGCAAAGAGGGAGACTTTCTGCCAAGGTTAGTTTCAGGACCCCAAACATGTTAGCAGAGGGTCACAACAGACAGTGTTTAAACATTGAACAGTATAGGAGGCAAACAAAGAGTCTATTAGGTGGGGCTGCCTTCAAAACGCCAAACCAAATACAAAAAAATAGGTACAGCTATCAGTGAGTACAGGCGCTTTGTATGCACTAGCATTAACAGCTTAAACGCCAACTAAGACACTAACTGGAGATTTGCATGTAAAGTAATGGCAGGAATACCAACCCTGGGATAAAAAGACAAAAAGAAACAGTCGCTAACATTAAACAGTAACTACCGCCAAGGATAGGCTAGCTGGGGGTTATGTCGATAGTTAAGCTCATAAATCCAAAAATACATAACAGAAAAAAATCATTACAAGAAGCAGTGACGAGCGCTTGTAAGGCGCTAGCATAAGAACTTATAACAGTACAGGTTAAACAACAATGCAGTCAGTGGTGTTAAATAATTAGGAATGCATCTCAGAAGTAAAAAAAACAGAACAATACAAACAAATTGATGATACACTTACTAGTTCCAGCAACAGGAGCAGGACGCTCAGCAGCCAGGTGAGGGGAGGAAGAAGAAAGATGGTGGCAACAGAGGAGGGGTATACTTATAAGGTGTAGAAGGGGGTAGGGGTGCAGGGGGAGGAGTAAGTGATTAGCTGGAAAGTAGAAAAAGAAACGCGAGAGAGATAAGAGGGTGAGAGGTAAGGAAAGGAAGCCGAGGTTGAGTAATAGGAGGAGCTAGTGCAAAAGGACAGAAAGAGAATAAGAGGGATAATGAGGTAAATTTTCAGATAATGGGGAAGTAAATAGGAGAACAACTACAGCGGCAGTAGAAAGTAGCTAATTGGAGGCAGGATGAGGGAGGAGAGTAAGGGGTAGGATAGCTATCAGAAAAGCAATGTAACAGAGAGAAAAGAGCAGAATGTGGAGTAAGACAATCAGGAAAATTGAGAGACAGCCAACAATTGAGAGACAGACAACAGGTAAGTGTGAAGGCTGGAAAAAGGTGGATAGTATACAGAGATAGTGGGGAAGAATGGCAGGATGCAAGACTGTTAGTCGCTGATAGGGTGCCTGGTGCAGGAGATAAGGTGGAAAATAACTGTATAGAAGACTGAGAAGAGAGTGAAATGGGGGGTTTCAACAGGAAGTTTACAGGGGTGGCATAGGAAAATAAAAGTGGAGGGGGTATTATTTCTACAGGTACAGACACCGCTCAGGAGAAAAAGTACAGTGCAGGGTTGGGTTATGAATTGCCACCTGGTGGCCACTCTTGGTATGGCAATGCTTTATCTAGTGGAGAGTGAGACGGGGAAGCGAATGAGAAGGAGTAGGCAATGCAGGGGGTAAGACTGTCGAAGTACAGGTTGAAGGCTAGAGGAGGGGTTTGGCTGCTGGCTGATCTGCCTGCTCAGTTGGCCCGGACTAGATATTATATAAACGTAATTTAGAAGAATTAACATACAAATATTAACGTTGAGTTAATATGAATAATTAATTTCAAAGCCTTATATAAGACACACTTTTCAGGAAGATATGAGGGTTTTTTTTCTGTGGTGCCCTACAGTTCCGAGGCTTTCAGAGGGGTGCAAGCAGATAAAATGTTGCTGGGACACTCAGGTACACAATGCTGGTAAAATAAAAAGGGAAAATAATAAGTTAGGGAGAGGGAGAAGGTAGAAGTCTTCTAAGAAGAAAGGTACAGTTGAAAAAGTAGTTATACAATCACAGTTAAATAAGTCTGGTCACTATTAACAAAATAGCATTTGAACTAGTTGACTGAAATGGATCAGTTTACAACAGGAGGACATTTAGTAATACAAACTGTCAATAAATGAATCATGGTCAATGCTTAGCACACAAGAGAGAAACATCAGTTGCAGATGCAGGCATATTTAAGTAGTAACTCTAAGCATTACTAATATAATTAACAGCTATCGTAGAAATGCAGTCTTAAATGTACCTCATTTACAATTTGTATAACAGCAAATATAATGTTGTGTAGTTTACTAAATCCATATATTTTGCATCAGATAATTAAATGCGTAGTAAAGAGGGAGACTTGCTGCCAAGGTTAGTTTCAGAACCCCAAACAGATTAGCAGAGGGTCACAACAGACAGCGTTCAAACATTGAACAGTGTAGGAGGCAAACAAGGAGTCTATTAGGCGGGGTTGCCTTCAAAACTCCAAACCAAATATAAAAAATAGGTACAGCTATCAGTGAGTACAGGCGCTTTGTAAGCACTAGCATTAACAGCTTAAGCGCCAACTAAGACACTAACTGGAGATTTGCATGTAAAGTAATGGCGGGTATACCAACCCAGGGATAAAAAGACAAAAAAGAAACAGTCACTAACATTAAACAGTAACTACCGCCAAGGCTAGGCTAGCTGGGGTTTATGTCGACAGTTAAGCTCGTAAATCCAAAAATACATAACAGAAAAAATCATTACGAGAAGCAGCTGCGAGCGCTTGTAAGGCGCTATCAGAAGAACCTTTAACAGTACAGGTTAAATAACAATGCAGTCAATGCTTGTTAGGCGCTATCATAAGAACCTTTAACAGTACAGGTTAAATAACAATGCAGTCAGCGCTTGTAAGGCGCTATCATAACAACTTATAGCAGTACAGGTTAAATAACAATGCAGTCAGTGGGGTTAAATAATTAGGAATGCATCTCAGAAGTAAAAAAAAACAGAACAATACAAACAAATCGACGATACACCTACTAGTTCCAGCAACAGGAGCAGGACGCTCAACAGCCAGGTGAGGGGAGGAAGAAGAGAGATGGTGGCAACAGAGGAGGGGTATACTTATAAGGTGTAGAAGGGGGTAGGGGTGCAGGGGGAGGCGTAAGTGATTAGCGGGAAAGTAGAAAATGAAACGAGAGAGAGATAAGAGGGTGAGAGGTAAGGAAAGGAAGCCGAGGATGAGTAATAGGAGGAGCTAGTGTGTTAGAAAAATATGTATTTGAGCATATATAAAGTGCTAGTTAAAAAGCAAATAGTGTATAATGCATTTTATTCTATTATTAATATGGCAATAAGAATGATTTTACATGTAACTGCTTGAAGCTTTGGAATTGCAGTGTATTTGAACTCTGACCCTGGCAGTAGCCAGCTCAGCAAGCTTATGTTTTTCACTAATGATTATCTGCTGGGTCAGGAAATTAAATGTATAAAGCATTGAAAATCTTCTTCTCCTTCCTTTGGGACAATTGGCCTTGTAAATGTTATCAAGATAAGATGCAGCTGTTGGAAGAATGTTGCAAGAAGAACAAAGAAGTGTATTACAAAACTGAACCAGCTATTGTATTCAAGCAGGCCTGAAACCTTGAAGGAGTAACATTTACAGAAAGACATTCCCCGGGATTCATGAACCTTGCGCCAGGCGCACGCATAGCGTTGGCGTTACAACGCCAAATATGGCCACCGAGCGATTCAGGTACAAACCAATTCCACATGCACTACCGGCGTGCGCCGGACCTGCGCCGCCCCCGGCGTAGGTATGCTAAACACACCTTGTGCGGTGTTGCACCATGCAAATGAAGGCAAATAGCGATCCACGAAGTGGTGCAGGCGTAGAATAAGGGCACGGCAATGTAAACCAAAAAAAAACGGTTTACATTTACCCAAACATGACCTAGGAGTAATGGAAGGCTGTCAACGTCAGGTATCATACAGGTGCAATATGCCAATGGCGAAAGGCACCGAGAATGTCCAAAGAAAACATGCACAAAATGTAAATAATGACATAAATGGTATGTCCGCAGAAACCACAGCAGAACCCCCGGACATGTGCACAGAAGGTGCGAAACAATGAAATAATATGACAATGTCCTAAAAGAGCAGTATAATACACATCAGCTTCACAGCCACTACACACCATAGTATGTATGGAAAGCCTCAACCACAGCGCAAGGGTTGCCAAGGAGTGGCGGCAGTGTTCGGCGCCGTAACCATGTATTAGTAGTCAATGCCATGCAAATGAGGCAGATAATACTGAATCGCAAAACCTCCGCCGGTGTAAGGCTGGAGCAAACGGCACAGCGGTAATACACCGAGGAGTGGCCTACAGGGAATACATGTCAATCGCAGAGGGGTGTGCCACTGTAGGAGGAAGCACATTGGAGCCCAGCAAACATGGGCTGTATAATGCACATCACAGCAGCAGGACCGGCGTGTGAGGAAATAGATGCACTGAGAGTACACAATGCGCGCACAGATGCATGTACACGAGGATGACTACGTTCCCCAACCCAGTCATGTGACGGCCGCCCCATCAACAACCACGGATACAGGAAGGTGATGCGGAGAATATGAGGAAATGCGGAAGCAGTGTAATTGGAGTCGTAATGAGCAATCAACACCAATCAATCCAGGAAGGGCAATTGGCGGCAGCTGACAACTCTGCATGCAGACTCCTGCAAAACGAGAAAGGGGAGGCATATGAATGCAAAGACAGTAGGGGATGTAGCAGAAATGCAAAGAGCAAAGAACCGAAATAGCACAGCCAAGTACAGAGGTAGCATAACGGCGGCGTCAGACAAAATGCATGATATGCCATGTGCCTGCAGGATGCACTCCAGGCAATAGTAGGTGCAACGTGCAGAAACAGTAAGGTAAGGTGCAAAGCTAAGCCAATGCAGGCAAGTGTAATGTAACACCAAAGGCAACAGCATCACAGTTGCAACGGTAAAACACGGAAGATAATCCACAGATACGGCTGCACAGACACACCCAATGACATCACCGGGTGTACAGCACAACAGTATAAAGTGTGAATGCACACAACACACAGCGCGTTTTCCCAAACGCCGCACTGTAGGGTGTAAACACACGGGGAACTTTTAACATGTATATGTTGGGTGCTGCCGTGGCCGTGATGCATCGGCATGTGTCAGAGACAGACAGAGTTGCGGAGGAGGGTGCCGACAACTACCATAGGCCTCAGAGGAGAAGGAGAGTGTTCAGACCAAGGGTGACCTACCAGGGGCTGCAAGACCTGGAGATAGTAGAGCGTTACAGGGTGGACAGGGACACGTTACAGCAAATAGTGGAGCTGTGCCGGCCATGCCTGAGAACAAGAGACAACAGAGGGGAGCCCATCCCAGTGGACACAAAGGTATGTGTAAGCTTGCGAATACTGGCTACAGGTACCTTTCAAAGGCCAACCGGGGATATAATGGGCATCTCACAGGCATCAGCATCCAGGGTACTACACCAGTTCCTGGATGCCATGTTACGACATGCCCATGAGTATATATACTTCCCCAGATCTCAGGAGGAGTTGGCTAGCAATATGCGCCACTTCCACCGTGTGGCACAATACCCGGAGGTACTGCGATAGACTGTACGCACATAGAAATCAAGTCACCACCCGGGGAGCAGGGTAGACGCTACATAAACTGCAAGGGATACCCCTCCATCAATTGCCAGGTCGTGTGCAATGCGCAGGGCATTATCATGGATGTGTGTGCTGGCAGCCCTGGAAGCTACCACAACTCCCATATCTGGCATGCCTCACAGCTGTATCAGGTATTCGCCAGGGGGGACATCACACAAGGTCACCTTGTGGGGGATGCTGGCTATGCACTGGAGCCGTGGATGATGACACCCATCAGAAATGCACACACACACACATGCAAGAACGCCATAATGAGGCACACGCACAAACCAGAATAATCATAGAGCGTGTGTTTGGGATGTTGAAATCACGGTTCCGGTGCTTGGATACATCCGTGGAGCCTTGCAGTACTCTCCAGGCACATGTGCCCACATATTCATAGTATGTGCTATGCTACATAATATGATCCTGCGGAAACAGCTGCTGCAGGGACATAATGGTGTAGGGCCACCAAGCCCGCCACAACTGCCAAGGCAAGCACAGGCACAGAGCGTTCAGCGCCAAGAACACACTGTGCCAGCCCCAGTAGGTAGACGGAGGCGTACCCAATATGCCTATGCCTTGGCAAAGAGGGAACGTATAGCACATACTCTGACAGTGTAGGCCCCATGGACTGACACCTCCCTATCTGCACACACAGTGAAATGGACGGCACACAAACATGGCCGCCCGTAATGTGTACCGTATGGGCGGTCCTATGTGTGACTCCAACATAGGCAGCACCCAAACACTGCACACCCAACAGCCAGTGGAGCAAGGAACGCCAACACCTCAACCACACGCGGGTACTACAGCAGACGGCGTAGCCGTATGCTGCCACGTTCGGCGCAAGGTGACTACATATGTACATATGTGCATACACAGATATGGAGATAGATATCATTACACATGTAGAAATATATGTACACATACACAGATATAAAGTACAACAGGTTAAATAGGGAATCCCAGGGATGCAAGGTGACAGAGAAGTAAGACGCGAAATCTCCACATAGTAAACATAGTGAACGACAACCCGACTATCTGGGAGGGTGGACAGAGCAGGGAACGCCACCCATGGAAAGGTCAACCTACCTCAATGCATATTCGCGAGTTGGGATGATCGCCAGGCCACGGTACAGTAACAGGACATGTGCGGGTCATATTCTTAGGATATGAGTGCGGAGGTAGACACCGCCGCCGGCGATGCGGTCAACGTAGGTACTGTGTGCAACCGTCCCTGCAAAAGTGGCAGTATGTGTATGTATGAGGTGAGGGTGTCGTGTGTTCCGCTGTGCGGGTGTAATGTGTGTGCCACTGTAAAATGTGTATGTAGGTGACATGTGACAGGCGGAGTGGAATAACATGCATAGGCATACAGTATAGGAACCACAGGCGTATGTACAGCAGTACCCACAAAGAAGTACTGAGAGCTCCTCAGTGGCTAGGCGCGTGGCGACGTAAAACGATGCAAAGCGGAAATGTCCCAGAATGTACCACAGGACTATAGCCAACATGAGATGCAAAGGACGCATGTACAAACCATGACCGTATGTATGGCGCCGATATGGTAATGCCAACACGATACGTCGGCAACATTACACAGCATCAGTCATGTACCGCGGAAATACGTATGTGCTACCCCGGCACCGATCGCGGCCACGTACCGTCCCGTAAATACCGCTGTGTGTTCCACGAGTGTTAATCAAGCAAATGCCACCCGAATAGGTGGCAACCGGTAGCATACAGGCCGTCCCAAGTACAGGACCACAATCACCGTAACTATCCGTGACAAAATGCCAAGGGATAGTAGGCACGTACGAACATCTGCAGATATACTACCGATGTGACGGAGGAATACATGCAGGAAGCACACATGCAGGCGATACCGACACCAGACGACATCAACAAAACCAACACTCCTAGAACAACAGACAGGTAACCTGCAGCTCCCCAAGCAGGGATGGAGCACACACACAAGCATACCATGTATGTATAAATGCAAGGCCCACAACCCGTACCCGTCACCCACAGCCGCCGATATACCCCATCGCACATATCAAAGGGATACAAGCTAAAATAGCAGCATAAACATACAGGCAGTCAGTGACAGCGGCATACCCGCAACAACCCGCGTGGGAAACACTATCAGCAGCGGATGCATACCTGCATCCGTTGTGTACAGGAATACAAGAGCTATGTTACACATCCGAATGCACAACGCCATCGACAGACGCCGCCAGGACATGGACACCCACATGTCGAACATAATACCATACTCAACACACACAATCCACAGCTAACACCACAGCAAAATGTACCTGACACCACACATAGCGGCTGCAGTCACACATAACATAACACAATACATACCATCCCCACGAAGGTAGTGCAAATAACCAACGCCCAGACGAGGAATGAACCATGCCCTAGTTCCGCTGCACTGCATTTAATGGAGGAGATGCACCGGTGATATGCGCATAAGTACACACTGAGGAACAGCTATTGGCGTGATGAACCCACATGCCGCAGGTGACGACGGATATAAGGAAGACTCCCAGGATATTCAAACTGTATGTTCATACCGAACAAACACTTTATTGTGAAACCAACTGTTTTGTTGTAACCAGCGAGATTCCAAAGGAATAAGGAAAACCACACAGAAAAGGTATGTAGAACACACGAGATGTACTGGTGTGTAACGCATGATATGTATGACGAATCTGCACTGTATGTGAACAGTGTTTGTAAGTAAAGATACCTGTCCATAAAGCAGAGAGTGGTGAAAGGTGGTTATGTAGTGCTAACCCGCGGAGCATACCAACGACTGTGGACACCGTGTGCACAGCAGTGGGACATCATGTACACAGGCGGGATAACCCAAGGGCTGCCATAGGGATTTAAAACACAGAACAATGCCACCACCCGCACCAATGCTGGCAGTGGATGTCCAACAATGAAGTGCCACAGCAGGGGATAGGACATGTATGTATAGTGTCACAGCACACATGTGTATGGGCATATACCGTCGATGTCATACGGAATGTGCGCACGACGTGCACGTATGCCTCGCAGTAGGGGTGACTATGTCAAGTATGTGTAATGTAAAGCTGTCATGATGGATATGTTCAGACATCATACACAGTATCACAGGCATAGCATGCATGATGGAGGTATGGCCTAGTGTTATGTACATTAACAGGATATGTATGGCCTGCACATATGGGACAGAGTAGTAGCAGAATAGCCACGCGAAATGGAAGGAACAGCAAGTAACCATGTCCAAATGATCTGTAGCAGGTGCAATGTGTGCAACAATGCCGTCTGGCAGGTCCGTGTGTAAACACATGTGCAATGTACACAGTAGTGTCACCCCCCCATGGTAGTGTCCACTGAACAGCAGAGGTGGATGTCAACTGCATGTCTACACAGTACTGCCGCTGTGGTGGTACCATGTGTATGTGTCACCCTATCAGCAAGGGAGCTATCACATGACCAGTGCCACAGTGTGTCCCTGTGGGATGTGCACAGGACCTATGTCCCACAGCATGGTGTGTGTCTAGTCTGCGGAGGTCACACAGAAGCCCAGGCTGAGCAATGTGGCATGTGTGCACATATGCAGGAGCGCTCCATTCACCCCGCCCACTGCAAATGCCATGTAGGAGTACTACATGCATCAGTAATGCGGAGAACATGGCCCATGGCAGAGTAGATGACACCCCTGTGTAAGTGGTATGCAGATGAGTACAGATGTGTTCCCCGTCTGTCATCTGCATATGTAAACTGTCTGAGCCTGGTATACATCATGGCATGATTATACCGTGACATGTAAAGTTGTAGCCGTTGTGGAAGGTACACCACGAATGTGTTATTGTAACCCTGCCCGTGTGTAGATGTGTGTATGGCACAGGTACAAAGGCTACCAATGTACCAGTAACACATATAGTCCAGATATGTGTGGCCCTGCAGATGTGTACCCACGCCACAGTGGAATATGGCAACCACAGCACCATGTGGGGCATGTGTGTACAGCAACCATGTACAATGTGATATGCATGTATAGGGACAGTATCCATGTGATACCCAGTGGATGACTGTCGCTATGCAAAGGTGATGTGTATGCACTATGTGTGATGTATCTGACGCAATGACATCTACACAATATATCTGCCACACCGACACCTGTATGGTTGTTAGCAGTATGAGCTGGTGGAGCTAGAATGCTGCCAGGTATGTAGATGTGGGATATGTAGGCATGGACTGTACTCCATGACAGCATGTTGTGTATGTAAGCAAATAGTGAACATGAGGGGCCACATGACTGAGGACTGTGTAATGCCACATGTACCTGACATGTTGTAGGTAGCATGATATGCTTGCACCACTGTGTGACCTGTCCAGGAGTCACATGGCCCCAAA